>NW_018021116.1:26513-28439 GCF_002006095.1 Pseudomyrmex gracilis
GCTTCGAGGGGTGGATCAAACGCTGGCACAAGTGCATCGCAGCCGACGGGGACTACTTTGAAGGGGACAACTTGAATTTTGAAGAATAAACATGTACTTTTCTTTTTATGAATAAATTCCGGTTATTTTTTTATCATGGTAGTACTTCTGTAATAGCCGAACACTGTCAGAACACAGGACATTCATTTAATTGGAACTCGGTATCCATCTTAGATGTTGAATCTAATTATTTTAAAAGAACAACCTTTGAAATGCTACACATAAAATTGCAACAAGAAAGCATTACTATAATGCAAGACACGAAGAGTTTGGATAACATTTATCTCCCTATTCTTAATAATATTTAGTATCAAAGTACTGTATTGGAAGTAGATGGAGTTGTGTGTGTTATCGTTTTTGAATTGTTCTCATATTTATAACTATCGACCTCATATGTTCGCTTAGTATTGATGTGCCTCTTACAATGACATATCATTTTATAACATTGACACTAAATCTCACAAGATGATCGTCATATAGTAGTGAAGAAATGAATATTTAAGGTATTAATACTGTAATTTATTTTCAACAATTGTGATTGAATTATATGTAAAGTTGGCGTCTCATACTGTAATATATAGATACTTATCAGTAATATTTTTGAAAGAAAGTTTATTGACAACATATCGATCTGCATAATTTACATAAGATTTGTATAATGTGTATAATTTATAATGCATTTAGTTTGTAAACTATTATATCTGCGCTTTAGAATGTTCACCGATGATGACTCAAATCAATAAAGTCGAAATGTCTGGATATTAATCAAATTGAATATTTTTGCACAACACCCTGCAACTGGTTCGCAAGGTCCTTTCCATACACACCATTTTGAAGTTTTTTTTATTTGTTTTTTAGGCCAAGCGTATGGCCAAGTGATTTAGTTTAGTTTATTTTATAAGATTAGCCGCGAGTATTGGATTAACAAGTATGTTAAATACCTACGCATTGTTCAGCAGCGCTTTGATATATAATAGCATGATAATTAGGTCTTTAACGTCTACTTATCTTTTCTTAATATAGTTTACTCACTTATGTTATCTACTTATCTATCTTGTTTTAGTATGTTGATGGAGATACTTTTCATTTAATATTAAGTCCTAAAAATAGGATACTTACCTTAAGTGATTCCGTAGGCACGATCGTACTGCGCAAGGTTACGTCAACCTATAAAAAAAAAATTTTATGTTAATTAGTTATTTTATGTTTAAAAGAGGGGTGTACACATTTTAAAAAACACACACGTTTTGGAAAACACTAAACACACAACACAACACACAAATACATACCCTCTTTTATACACACATTTGACACGCTTAATACACACATCAAACATTCATACTCATACACACTCCAATCACACTGCAAACACTGTTAACATTCACTTACAAATCATACCACACACACATTAACGTCCGCACTTAAGGATGTCCAATCACATCAGACAACACACTATCACACAGTCTCGTCCACTCACACACAATAAACACTCTTAACACAGTCATTCAGTACCAGCACATATAAAACAAAAACACTCGTTAAGGATGGACTCACACATACCCACATAAACAACACACACACCACATATCATGCGTTAAGGTCCAGATTCACAACACTCTACACGAACAGAAAAACAGTACACTTAAGAGCCTAAAACTATCGTACAACGTTTACACACACAAGTACTCCTCAAACATGTACACACCTACTCTTAAGAAACACACACATGCCACTCGTATACAAATACCCACACACACCAACATTCATAATAAGAGCCCATTCATGCATCATACATGGGGTGACACTCTATTGACCACAGTACGATTCGACACCGCTCGATTCGACACAGATTTATTCGACACCAAATTATTCGACACCGTACGATTC
>NW_018021116.1:28919-34933 GCF_002006095.1 Pseudomyrmex gracilis
AATCGTACGGTGTCGAATAATTTGGTGTCGAATAAATCTGTGTCGAATCGAGCGGTGTCGAATCGTACTGTGGTCAAACGGAACCCGCCCTCATACATGCTATTAACACTCACACTCTTCACGTACAGACGGCGTCAAAAATTCGCGGAGTAGGTGCGGGGATCGGAGGACAAGCGGAGCGATTGCTCGTAGCACCAACGAACGCCGTACAAACTAAATAGTAGCAATTGGTTGTTTGCAACTACGTCGTGTTGATAATGTAACTACTCTTCTTTTCAATTTTCTTCTCAAAACATAAAACTATTGGCCATTTACTAAATATCTAACGTTAACAAATAACATGTATATGTATATATGTGTGTAATAAATGAAATTATGTTTCCGATAGAAGAAAAAACGTATATTGTAAAAGTCTCAGTTAAAAAATTATGTACTATTATATATAGCCACTAAATAAATACAATTATATTAGATTATTAGGACTTCCGCTTCCGGCGCGATACGGAGTAGTCGTGGTATTTGGAGTGCGAACAAAAGCGAGTGATTGAGAGAGTTAAGAGGGCGGTGAAAGAAAGTGTGTGGTGTGGAGAGTGTATGAGAGGTCGTGAGAATAGGAGAAGAGGAGAAGGTGAAGGGATCGTTGTGTGGAGGGTAGTGAGAAGGTAGTAAGAGGCGCGAGAGACAGGTAGAGGTTAGGCATAGATTGATAAGTTGGATAGAGGGCAAAGTAAGAAGTTACAGAAAGTCACTAGAGTCGACGGCTAGGGAGTTTTTGAAAACGAACTTGGAGATAGGGATAAAAATGATTGGTCGGTTAGTTCACAGAAGCGGCGCTGGTAGAGAGCAAGAAAAGGTGAAAAAGAGGTAAGAAAGGGTGTACAATTATGGAAAAAAAAGTGAGAAAAGGGGAGGCAAGAGAAAGGAATAGGAGTGCGAGCGAGGGTTGTATAGAGGACTTCCTCAAGAAAAGAAAAAGAGAGGTGGGTATAGGAGGAGAAGAAAAGGAGGAAGGAGAAGCGTTTAACAAAAGTAGGAAAACACTGAGATCACCGAACGGGAAAGAACAGAAGGATAAAGAGGAAGAGGAAAATAAGGAGTGTGCAAAGAGAGGAGTGGTAAAGGGGGAAACGGAATGGACATAAAGGAATGGAAAGAGGAGATGAAGGAAATGACGAGAATAATGTTGGAGGGGATGAAAGATATAAGAAAGATAAAGGAACACAGAAAAAGCATGAAAAAGGAGTTAGAGGGATTGAGAAGAGATATGAGAAAGAGGAGAAATGGAAGGAGGAGAGGCAGGAATTGAGAGAAAATATCAGAGGATTGGAAAAAAAAATAAATGAGATGGAACTGAGAATGGAGGAAAAGAGGAGCGAGGGAGGGGCAGGAAAGAATGAGAGAGTGGATAGTGAAAAAGGAGAAGTGGTGAAAAGAATGAAAGAGATAGAGAGAGAAATGGAAAGAAGAGAAAGGAGGGAAAGAAAAAAGAATATAATTATAAGGGGGGTGGAGATGCGAGAAAGGGAGAGAAAGAAGGCGGTGGAAGAAATTTTTAAGAAGATTGGGGTGAATGTGAAGGTTGAAGAAGTGAGAAAACTAGAAAGGGGGGAGGGGAAAATAGAGAGTATATGGGTGAGAATAAAGAGTGAGGAACAAAAGACAGAAGTGATGAAGAAAAAAAGTAAGTTAGTAGGGAGGAGGGAAAGGATAATAGAAGATTGGACATGGAAAGAAAGAAAGATGACATGGAGGTTAGAGGAGATAGCAAAGAAAGAAATGAGTAAAGGAAGAAAGATATGGATAGGATACGGGAAGATAAAAATAGATGAGAAATGGTGGAAATGGGATGAAGAAGAAGAGGTAGATGGAAGAGGAGCGATAAGAGAAGAGAGTGTGGGGGAACCCAAGAAAGGGTAGAAAGGGGTGAGAAGAGGGGGAAGAATAGGAGAGGAGAGATTCTGAATGGGGGGAAGACGGAGAAGAAGAAGGAGGTTCATAAAAAAGTAGGAGGAAGGGGATGGAAGATAGTGTTCTGGAATGTGGCGGGAATGAGGAATAAGGATAAAAATTTGTGGGCGAGCTTGAAAAGGTGGGATATTATGGTACTTATGGAAACATGAGTGGAGAAAAAAGGTTGGGAAAATGTAAAAGGTAGACTGCCGGAAAACTTTAGATGGGGAATACAATGGGCTGTAAAAGAGAAGATAAAAGGAAGGGCAAAAGGGGGGATGATTATAGGTGTAAAAAAGGATTTAGTAAAGAGAGAGATTATACTGGATGGGGGAGAAGAGGGACTGGTAGTAGGTGAGATTAATGAAGGTACGGAAAAATGGAGAATAATAGGGGTGTATGTAAATAAAGGGATAGATGAGATGACGAAGAAAATAGAGAGATGGACAGATAGAGAATTTCAAGTTAATGATAGGAGGAGACTTTAATGCCAGGGTGAAAATGAAGGGAGGGGGATATGAGGGGGAAGAAGGGGAATGTAGAGACAGGAAGGCAAAAGATGGTGTAGTAAAAACGGAAAAGAAAAAATTACTGAAGTGGGTAGAGGAGAATGGGTGGAGCATTTTCAACGGAAGTATGAAGGGAAATGAAGAGGGAGAATTTACTTTCACAGGGAAAAAAGAGAACACGACGATAGATTTTGTAATAAGGGGGGAAGAGACAAGAGAGAGAGTGGAAAGCCTGAGGATAGGGGACAGGATAGAGTCAGACCATTACCCCGTGGAAATAAAAATAAAAGGGGAAGGAATAAGAAGAGAAAAGAATAGAAGAGAAAGAAAAGAATAAAGAGGGATCTGAGATAAAGAAGGAAGAAAACAATTCAGAAGAAAAATAGGAACGTTGGGAAGGATAAATGGAAACATAGAAGAACAATGAGGAAGAGGGAGGTGAAGGAAAAGTTACAAGAAATAGAGGAAGAAAGGGAGAAAGAAAGGGAGAGAGTGAAAGCAAAAGGGTGGTGGGATGAGGAGTGTCTGGAAAATAAGAGGCAGGTAAGGAAGTGTTTAAGAGATTGGAGGAGACGAGGAAAAATATAAAGAAGGGAAAAAAGAATATATAAAGTTAGGCGAGAAGAAAAAGAAAGAAGAGAAGGAGAGATGGGAGAAGAAAGTTAAAAACGCGAAAAGGGAAAACGATGTGTGGGAAATTGTGAACAGAGAAAAAAAAGGCAGGAAAAAAGTGAACGAGAATATAGAGATGGAAGAATGGAGAGAGCATTTCATGAGAGTGTTGGGAGGGGTAGACGGGAGAGTGGTAAGAGGAAGGAGAGAAGAGAAAATGGAAGAGGACATAGAAAAGGATATAGACGGTGACGAGATAAAAAGGGCGATAAGGAAAATGAAAGAGAGAAAGGCCAGTGGAATTGATGGGATACCAGGAGGTATGGAAATTTGGAGGAGAAGATATAGAGAGATAGGTAGGGAAGTTCTGCAATCGAATATGGAAAGGAGAGGGCTGGCCAGAGGAGTAGAAGGAGGGGCTGGTTGTGCCTTTAATTAAAAAAGGGGAAGGGGAAAAGTGGAAGACTACAGAGGGATAACCTTAATGTCATCACTGTATAAGGTTTATGTGATGATTCTGACGGAGAGACTCAGTGAAGAACTGGAACAAAAGAGGATTATACCACATAATCAAGCGGGCTTTAGAAGGAATATGGGCACTATAGATAATATATACGTAATACATTATTTAATGAACAGGCAAATAGAAAAGAAGAGAGGTAAAATGGTCGCGTTGTTTGTAGATTTAAAAGCCGCCTTTGACTCAGTTGATCGGGAAATATTAATAAGAACTATGAAAGAACGAGGGGTGAAGGAAAGAATTGTAAGGAGAGTAGAGCAAGTCATAAGAGAGACAAATTGTAGTGTGAGAATAGGAGGGGAAATAGGGAGCTATTTCTAGACGGCTAGAGGAGTGAGACAGGGGTGTCCACTCAGTCCGTTGTTATTTAATATTCTGATAGCGGACTTAGAAGAAGAGATGGGAGAAGTAAAGTGGGGAGGAGTTAGATTAGGAGGAGAAAAGATATACACGTTGGCTTATGCGGACGATATGGTAATGTTGGCGGAGGAAGAGGAGGGAATGAGAAGTATGATGGACAGGTTAGAGGAATACTTAGACAAGAAAAGAGTGGAACTAAACGCAAACAAAACAAAGATAGTGAGATTCAGGAAAGGAAGAGGGAGAAAAAGGATGAGAGACTGGAGGTGGAAAAGAAAAAATATTGAGGAGGTTAAAGAGTTTAAATATCTGGGATATATGTTGAAGACGAACGGAAACCAAGAGGCTCAGATTAAGGATAGAGTGAAGAAAGCAGCGGCGGTAATGGGGCAAGTATGGGGGATTGGGAAGAGAAGATTTGGAAAAGAATGGGGAAAAAGGTTATAGTTGTTTGATAGATTGGTTTGGACGGTGATGGGCTATGGAGTAGAGATATGGGGATGGAAGGAAAAAGAAGAATTGAAAAGATTAGAGGAAAAGTACCTGAGATGGATACTAGGTGTAGAGGGGAGAACACCTTGGTATCTAGTAAGGGAGGAATTAAGAGATAAATTAAGTTTAAGAACGGGGAGGAGAGCTTGGAAGTACGAAAGAAGACTAAAAGAGGGAAAGGGTAGTGAAATAGCGAGGAAGTGCTGGGAAGAGTTGAGGGGAAGAGCAAAGAAGGGTTGTAAGCTATCAGATTGAGAAAGAGAGAAAAGAGAGTTTTTTTAAAAAAGGGGAACGGAGGAGATAGAATGGGAAAAAAAGATAGAAGAAATGGAAAAAGAAGAACTGTGGAGTGGAGAGTGGGAAAAGGAAGAGAAGAACATGCAGATGGAGGAAAGATGGGTGAGAATAAATGGATCTAAATATAATAGATGGTACAAAATGGTGAAAGGAAAGGGAGTACCAGAATACCTGAAGAAAGGATGGAAGGAGAAAAGATGGTCGAGAGTGGCGAGATTTAGGCTAGGAAATGAGGTTCATGAAAGGAAATATTGGAAGGAGGATGAAGGGCAATTATGTAGGTTGTGTGGTGGGGAAGTTGAGACGTGGGAGCACATTTGAGAGAGTTGCAGGCGGAGGAGAGATGGAGAGGAAAGTTGGCAAGTGGCCGTAGCATGGGTGTTAGGAGAGAGGGGGGAAGGAGAAAGGTGGATGAAGGAGTTGGAGAGGGAAAGGAGGGGTCTGGAGGAGTGTGAGATGGAGTGAGAATGTGTGAGAAGGAGAGGACGTGATAGGGAATGATAGATAGGTAAAGAATGGAATTGAAGAGCGAGAGGAAGCGGAAGCCCGGCGTAGAGGTGGAGGTGTGTGTGTGTATGTAAGGAGAGAGGTGATGGGAGGGCGCACGAGAAGTGGGCCGTCGCATCACTCCGACAGCGTTGTAGCCGGATAAGGCTAAGTAGCGTAAGCACATGGCGAAGGTGAACGAATGGAGTGTTGTAAGATATTGTAAAAGTTTTGGGTACGTTTCTTCAAAAAACGTCTTGTAAACCCGGTTTGCCGGGAGGCAATAAAATTTCTACTACTCTACTACTATTAGATTATTATTATATTACATTATATCTATATAATTTTATATACAATTATATATACAATTATATTTATGTGTAAAAATAGAAACATATTAAAAAATGAAAAGGCAAACGTGCATGAGTAAGTAAAAAAAGATTATAACAAATAGATATATGCCGAAAGTTGAATAAGCTTATGTCAAAATTGATGTATCATATGTATATAATTATTTTACAATATATGTTTCATTTTTACACATATAATTGTATATATAATTGTATAAAAAATATATAGATATATTAGGAGTATAAATAAGTTTCCGCCGTTTTTTATCAAAAATTGGGCATTTATTGTGAAAGAACGGTACATAATGTTTTATTCGAAGTATTGTCCATCGCTAGCCACTACCTTTTCCCATCTTTCTGGTAGCATACGAATACCTCGTCGAAAAAACGCTTCATCTTTTGAAGCTATCCAGGAATCGACCCAATTTTTGGTATCTT
>NW_018021116.1:41723-55407 GCF_002006095.1 Pseudomyrmex gracilis
TTAAAATATTGCGAAAAAAACTCCTCAGCCAGGAATCGAACCTGGAATCTTCGGCTTTCCGGGCCGTCGCCTTCCCTGTTAGGCCACCGAGGCACTTGGAGTTTGTCTCGCAATATTTTGTACATCTATTAAGATGTTGTCTGATACTGTATAAACGCTTATTTCGACAGCGTAGATTTCTAAATTAATATTAAATATGAGTATCGTCCTCTGGCTCATGAAGTTTATTAAACTAATTAAATAAACAAGTCTATGGAGCCGTTTTGCAGGATGTTTTGCGGAAAATATGTCTTATATGTGTGTACACATATAAGTAAATTCACGTTTTTCACATGTTTTTTCGAATTGAAATTTCAATTCATAAATTCATATAGGATGCTAGTTTTGCATCTCATATATGATAGACCCCGAATACCCCCCCTAATTTTTTCGCAATATTTTAAATCAATTAGGGGGGGTATTCGGTGTCTATCATATATGAGATGCAAAACTAGCATCCTATATGAATTTATGAATTGAAATTTCAATTCGAAAAAACACGTGAAAAACGTGAATTTACTTATATGTGTACACACATATAAGACATATTTTCCGCAAGACATCCTGCGAAACGGCTCCATAGACTTGTTTATTTAATTAGTTTATTAAACTTCATGAGCCAGAGGACGATACTCATATTTAATAATAATTGTATTTATTTAGTGGCTATATATAATAGTATATAATTTTTTAAACGAGACTTTTACAATATACGTTTTTTTTATACCGAAGAGACATTAATTTCATTTATTACACACTGTGACGTGGTAATCGCGTTGCTCCTTCCTCGCCACAAAAGCTCAAATAATCGCGGGAGTTCGGAGATGCGAACCATCTGGGAAGCGTCAGGATCCTCCAGGGCTTGTTTGCGTGCGCTAGATTTAGTCGCTTATTCTGTTAATTTTTTTGTATGCTCTTGGCGCCTTACCACACCGAGAACACACTACTGGAGGAGGTAACAGGAGCCGTTGATTGTGGGATAAAGACGAGAAAAAGCGAGAGAGAAGGGCGTGCGTGGAGTCGTAGCTAAGGCACTTGCACGACGACCAGAGTGGTGAGTCTCAAAGCACAAGCGGCGCGGGAGAGGACAGCGACGAAGACAGCAAACCTCGGCGCTGGATAGCTGAGAAAGAAAGGCGAACACCCAACGATGGAGACAGCTTTGACCTTCCTTTCGCATCGGACAGGCCTGCTGCAAACCTTCGCTGCTAACCTGCAGCTGCCATCCTGCTGCGCTACCGCATGCTGCATCTTTGTTGAATCTGCGGAATCCAACGCTTGGAAATCTCTGCTGCTTGCATTTTCGCTAGTGAGGGCCCGGCAATCGATTTGAATTTCGCGGCCGCGGGTCCTGTCGCCGAGCGCGAGCATCGCATCGCGTGTAGCGGCCCTCGCGACCTGATTAGCCGCAGCGATCTACCCTAAGCGATCCTAGCGCGCTCAGACGCATCGACCCCGAATCGATCTTGATCCTCGCTCTTTTAGTCGCTACCTATAGAACGGGACGGACGCACTGACGGCACTCCCGACGATCTATCGTTCAACGGCGAATTTGGCTATTTTGCTGGATGGAGAGTGACGACGACGTATGGTGAGGTGTCCTCGTTTAATTGTGAGTCACGAATCCGCGTTACTCGAGTTTTGTGTCGAGGCTAGTCGCTGAATCTCGCGTGTTGGTACTGGTAAGGACATAACCTTCGCCATAGTTTCAAATTTTTGGCAGCAGCTAGAATCGGATTTCACGGGGCTTTGTGGTATTAGTTCGTAGGTCTAAGTGCGTCTCGCGTAATTACTCTATTGAGTGTTACAAGCCCTGGGATTCCAGTAACGCGCCAAGCAGCATCCTAGTCATTTTGTTGTGTCTCACGTGTACAAGTGTTTACCTATCGTATCGTTTCGCGACCGCCATATTCTGTACCGGGTATCGTACCGATCATCGTACCGAATACCGCACCGATTATCATATCATCAAACTAACGCTATCGTAATGTGTTTTGTCCTGCGTAGAATTTACAACTTATCGGTCATCTGCTGCTGTACTGACCTCGCACGCTACTCTATCGTACCGCTAGTACAGTTTCTAAGGCATTTTGGTGTGGATTTTCCGAGTGATCTGCCTAGAGTGAGAGGTGAGCGATTTGGAGGAGCCATAAAAGGGGAATATCGTACCGCACTGGGAGATCTATCGGATCGGAGAGCGCGTAGCTCTCGTTCCGTGTGGCGAAATCCACGGCGGACTTGCCATTTGAAACAGGCGAAGATTACAGCCATTTCGATTCTAACTTGAACTAGCTCTTCCGATTTCACGAGCGCTTTACTCAGGTGTGCTAATTGGCACGTGCTTGCTGCTTTATAATTGGCTGCTGAAGTACACCGCGACCAGTGACAGGAATTCGGCGAGAGCTTCGCGCCGTGCAGGCACGCGGCGTAATCCCGACCAGCCCCTACGAGATCAAGTAAGTCCATCGGCGCAGATATTACGCTTTGCGACCCGCCTTGGCACGCCTAGCAGTAAGCGCACGATTTGACCAGATTAATATATTCAGCCGCTTTCCGAATGTTTGAAGGCTTTGATTAAAACGCTTGGTACGTTGTCTATCCTACTGCCTGGTAACGTAGAGTTTATGTGAAGTTCGCGCGAAGACGTAGCGTTCTCGGTGTCACGCGTCGTTATAAGAAGTTGGTCCTGCGATCGATTACGTTTCTGTGTAAAGTGTATTGGTAATCGTCACCGTAATTTTGTATTTTCTTTTATTTATTTTCTTTTGTGATCAATTACCGCCGCGACAGAGCGAACTCGCCGTATCATATAGGCGAACTTTATTTTTGTAATTTTTTTTTGTTCTTTTTGCCAAGTCGTCTTTTATTCCGCGGTATTATAATAAATTGTTTATTTCTTTATCTCTATCTGCAGTGTGGTTGATTGCGATTCTAATCCGAGATTCGTCGGGACAGCCTTGGTTATTTATCGTCCAGACCCAACCTCTCTCCGTTCCAATAGAGCTAGTCGGCCCATTGTGGCCGTGCGACGCACATTTTGACGCGGTTAAGCGTCTGGCGCCCAGAATTTTTACTAAGGATCCGTCAGCTCGGCGCAGTGATGTGCTCGGTTTACCACCCTTTTCTCTCCTGCCGATACAGACGTTCCCGATCTCGCGGACTTCCGTCCGTGTCCCGATTTCGCTCTTCCTTTTCGGGCGGGACGAAGCGAGAAATCCGTAAGAACTCCGAAAAACGTCACAACACATATATACATATAATAACAAGATATATATAAGGCCTTACGAGACTTCCGTTTCCGGCAGCGAGTTAGCGAGCGATTGTGGCTAACAGAGAGTGTGTTTTTGGTTTTTTTTGTGTCGAATTTGGCCAGTGGCTGGAGCGTGTGGTGTGTGTGAGTGGGTAAGAGTGTGGTTGGAAGGTGTGGGTGTATAGGTGGAGGTGAGCGAAGCAGGGAGAGGGTGATAAGAAAGGCAGGGAGCTGGGAGGTTAGGTTGGCAAAAGGGAAGGAAAATGGTGAGTTAAAGGTGCAGAGAGTGTAGAAGGAGCAGAAGGTGTAGAGCCCTAGGGATTTCCTGGGGACAACCTTAAGACGGAAAAGCTTAAGCTTTAAGGTGGATGTAGAAAGGGAGGAATGGCAGAGGGAAGCGGAAAAGCGATAGGGAAGAAGGTGAAGGAAATAGAGGGATGGAGGAGAGGGAGATCGGGAAGTGAGAGTTCTCCATTAGATATGTGGGTGAAGAGGAAAAGGGATGGTGAGGAGGGAAAGGAGAGCGAGGGGGAATGGCTGTTTGCTAAAAGCAGCAAGACGGCGAGGTCGCCGAGTGGGAAAGAGGTAGGAGGAAAAGAAGGAGAAATGGAAGGGGAGGAGAAGGAAGGAAAAAATGGGATATGGGAGAAGTTGGAAAAGACAAGAAGAGAGATGGGGTGTATATGGAGAAGAGAGAGGTGAAGAATATGGAGAGGGAGCTGGAGGAATGGGAAAGGAGGGAGGAGATATTAAGAATGAAGGGGGAGAAGATAAAAGAAAAAATGAGGGAGTTGGAGAAAAAGCTGGAAGAAAAAGAGGGGAGAGAAGAAAGGAAAAAGGAGGGGAAAAGAAAGGTAGAGGTAGAGAGCAAATGGGAAGGAAGATTGAAAATGGTAGAAGAGAATATAGAGAGAAAAGAGAAGGAAGAGCGAAGGAGGAGGAATGTTATAATAAAAGGAGTTCAAAGGGAAAAAGGTGACTGGAGATGGGGAGTGGAAAAGCTTTTAAAAGAGATAGGAGCGGAAGTGAAGATAGGCGAAATGAGAAGGATAACCACGGGAAGGGAGGATAGAGGAGAAATGGTGTGGTTAAGGCTGGAGAGGGAGGAGGATAAGAAGCAAGTGTGGGATAAGAAGAAGAGATTAAAGGGGAGGAAAGTGTGGATCGAGGAGAATTTATCATGGAAAAAGAGTGAGGTAAGAAGGAAATTAGGGGTAATTGCGGCGGGGGAGAGGAAGAAGGGGAAAAGTGTCTGGGTGGAGGACGATAGGATAAAGATGGAGGGGGTTTGGTGGAGATGGGACGAGAAGAAAAGGGGTTTGGTTAAAATAGTAAGGAGAGGGGAGCAGGGAGAAAAGGGGAAGGAAGCGGAGGAAGGGTTGGGGGGGGAAAGAGAAAGATATGGATAGGAAAGTCAGGGGAGGAGAAGGGGGAACAACAGATGAAAAACAGGAGGATGAAAGGAAAGATGAGAGTGCGAAGGTGGTGTTTTGGAATGTGGCTGGGCTTAAGGGGAAAGATAAAAATTTTTGGAGTGGGTTGAAGAGCTGGGTCGTGATGATTTTGACAGAAACTTAAGTGGACAAAAAAGGGTGGAAGGGGATTGCTTGGAGACTACCGAAAAATTTTATTTGGGAGATACAGTGGAGAGTAGAAAAAATAAAAAAGGTAGGGTTATGGGGGGATGTTGCTGGGAGTAAGGAAGGGTCTGGAGGCAAGAGAGGAGAAGGGATGGGAAGGAAGGGAGGGGATAATGGTGAAAAGGGTGAGGGTAGGGGGTGAGTGGTGGAGGATCGTGGGGGTGTATATAAATAGGGGGATGGGGGAAAACTAGAGGAGTTAAAAGGGTGGATGGAGGGAAGGAATAAAAAAGAGAGGACAATAGTGGGGGGAGATTTTAACGCAAGGACAGGGGAAAAAGTTGGTGAAGTAAAGGGAGAGGGAGAGGAGGAGGAGGAATGGAGGAGGAGGTCGAAGAATAAGAAAGTGAACGCGGAAGGAAGATTATTGTTGGAGAGGATTGAGGAACTGGGATGGGTAATTTGGAACGGGGACACAAAAGGAGATGAGGAGGGGGAATAGACTTACACGGGTGGAAGAGGGGAGTCAGTGATTGACTATGTGATAGGAGAAGCAAGCACGAAAGAATTTGTGGAGAAAATGGAAATAGGGGATCAAGTGGATTCGGATCATCATCCAGTGGTGATCTGGATCAAAAGTGGAAAAGAGGGGAGGATTGGTAACAGAGAAAAGGGCAGAAGGAAGGAAGGAATAAAAAGGATAATATGGACGGAAAAAGGGAAAAGAAAATGGATAGAGGAGATGCAGAAGGAGATGGGGGATGAGAAAAGGGGAGTTGAAGAGGAATGGGGGAATATGAAAAAGAGGATAGGAACTGTGTCGGGAGGAGGGGAGGTAAGGAAAGTAGAGAGTGGGAGAAGGGGTTGGTGGGATAAAGAATGTAAGGAGGGAGTTAAGAAGGTGGAGGGAGGGAAGAGGATGTAAAGAGGAGTATAAGAAAAGAAAAAAAGAGTATAAGGCGTTATGTAATAGGAAAAAGGAGGAAGAAAACAGAGCTTGGGAGGAAGTGGTGAAAAAAGCGAAAACGATGGGGCAGGTGTGGGAAGTGGTAAATAGGGAAAGAAGGAGGAAGAGAAGAAGAGGTAGTGGGATTGAGATAGGAGAGTGGGAGGATTACTTCAAGAAGCAGTTGGAAGGGGTAGATTGGAAAGTGGTGAGAGGGGAAAGAGGTAAGAGGGAGGAGGGAGAGGATAATATAGGAAGAGAGGAAATTATAAGAGCAATTGGAAAATTGAAGGTAGGGAAGGCTCCAGGGGGGGATGGGATACCAGCTGAAATGTGGAAATTTGGGGGAAGAAATATGCAAGAATGGGTGTGGAATATATGTAGAAGGATTTGGGCAGGAGAGGGGTGGATCGATGAATGAAATGAGGGGGTAGTGGTGCCAGTGTTGAAAAAAGGAGAGGGAAATAAGGTAGAGGAGTATAGGGGGGTGACATTGACAGGGTCATTATATAAAGTATACGCGGAGGTGTTAGCAGAAAGATTGAGGGATGAGGTAGAGGGAAAGAATTTAGTTCCGGAGTGCCAGGCGGGGTTCAGGAGAGGAAGGGGTGCGTTGGACAACATATATGTGATAAATTATCTGGTTAACAGAAATTTAAGTAGGAAGGGGGGTGGGTTGATTGCGTTGTTTGTTGATTTGAGGGCGGCATTCGACACGGTTAATAGGGAGACTTTGCTGAGAGCGATGAGGGAAAGGAGGGTGAGAGAGGGATTAGTGGGAAGGTGTGGAGATTTATATAGGGAGACGAGGAATAGGGTGGTGGCAGGAGGGAAGGTGGGGAATGAATTTTGGACAGGTAGAAGGGTGAGACAGGGTTGCCCGCTGAGCCCGTACCTGTTCAATTTGCTGACGGCGGATATGGAGGACTATTTGGTTAGGAATGGATGGAGTGGGGTAAGGGTAGGGGGAAAAAGGGTGTATGTATTGGCGTATGCGGATGATTTGGTGATGTTAGCGGAGGAGGAAGAAGAGATGAGGGGAATGATGAGAGGTATGGAGAAATATCTGATAGAAAAGGGTTTGGAAGTCAACGTAAATAAATCAAAAGTGTTGAGGTTTAGGAGAGGAAGGGGGAGGGAGAAAAAGATGGAATAGTGGTAGAAGGGGGAGAGATTAGAGGAGGTAAGGGAATTCAAATATTTAGGGTATGTGTTTCAGAGGAACGGGGGGAGGGAGGCGCAGATAAAAGAAAGGGTGAGAAAAGGGGCGGCTATTATGAGTCAGGTATGGGGGATTGGAAAGAGGAGGTTCGGTGGGGATTGGAGTAGAAGATTATGGTTGTTCGACGTATTGGTGTGGTCGGTGGTTGGGTATGGGGTGGAGATATGGGGATGGAAGGAATGGGATAGCGTGGAGAGATTACAAAATAGGTATATAAGGTGGTTATTGAGGGTAGATTGGAGGACTCCGGGGTATCTCGTAAGGGAAGAAGTACAGAGGGATTTATTAAGGGGAAGGGCAGGACAAAGGGCCTGGAGATTTGAGGAAAGGTTGGAGAGAGGAGAGGGTAGCGAAATAGCGAGAGTCTGTTTAAAAGAGATTAGGGGTAGGGAGGGGGTCGGGGAGGGGTTGTCTGAGTGGGAGAATGACAGGATAAAATATTATGAGGAAAGAGGAGTAAAGATAGCAGAGATGGGGGAAAATGGAGAGGCAGGAGAATGGAGAGCTTAACAGTTGATAGAGAAGGAAAGGAGGATGCAGAGGGAGGAGAGAAGGAAAAGGATTGAAGGTTCGAGGTACAATAGATGGTACGGGAGGATTAAGAAGGAAAGAGTGCCGGGGTGATTAAAAAAGGGGTGAGGGGAAAGCAGATGTCAGAGGGTGGCTAGGTTTAGGTTGGGGAACGAGATGAGAGAAGGTAGATACTGGGAAGGGGAGAAAGAAAGGGTGTGTAGAATGTGTGGATTAGTGGAGGAGGGGTGGAGACATGTGTGGGAGGACTGTGGGGTATGGGGAGCGGAAGGGAATTGGGAGGATATGATTGAAGTGGTGCTGGGGGAGGAGGGAGAGGGTGAGGGATGGTTAAGGAGGTTGGAGGAATATAGAGGAATGGAAAAGGTAGGAGGACAGGGGGAAGAAGAAGAATGATTAGGAGGGAAGGGATGAAAGTTGAGTAAATGGGAGTCGGGTGAATGGATGTGTGGAAAGAATTGAGTAATTGTATGGATGAAAGTGAAGAGTGGATGTGAACCAATGGCGGAGTAACTGGATAGAGTTGATTGCCCGAAAGGAAGGTCCACATTGCGTAGAGTAGGGTAAAGCGAATGTGTGTGTGTATATAGGTATTATTTTTAGTTTATTATTTTATTTTATTTTTAGTTTAAGTTAGTTGTAAGGTTAGTCGTAAGAGTAGATAGAAGCTTTTTTGTGTGAGAGATTGTAACCCTAAGGGGAACCAATAAATATATATCTATCTATCTATCTATAAGGCCTTACGAGCCATTCGCAGGATGTTTGAGCAGAAACTGTACGTGTATATATATACATACACATGTAACGAATTTAACTTGTAAATTTTTACAAGTGAGTGTTTTTTGAGTTGAAAACTCAATTCATAAAATTATACGGGATGCTGGATTTGCATCTCATATATACATATACATGTTATTTGTTACCGTTAGATATTTAGTAAATGGCCAATAGTTTTATGTTTTGAGAAGAAAAGTGAAAAGAAGAGTAGTTACATTATCAACTTGACGTAGTTGCGAACAACCAATTGCTACTATTTAGTTCGTACGGCGTTCGCTGGCGCTACGAGCAATCGCTCCGCTTGCCCTTTGATCCCCGCACCTACTCCGCGAATTTTTGACGCCGTCTGTACACGCACGCTCGTTAATTCACACCTTAACACTTTACAGGTATACACACAAACATACATATTAAGAGCTCACACACGTCTCATTGACACACCACACAGGCGGACACTTCACATACACAAACACAAGTCTTATGAGGCACATCTAAGTTACATCTACAAAACTCAATACATACATTAATAGAAAATATACATGCCACACGCGTCACCCACACACAAGCGATCCACACACACGTACACGCGTTAATTCGCATTTTTACATGTTCCCAAGTATAAACTCAAACACGCTCTTTAAGAGACAATACACACAGCAATCACACACCACACACACACACATGTTATCCATGCACACAAACACTCTTAAATTGCACATTCACTCTATACTACACTCACACAAACAATCATACTAAGAGTTCATTCACACCTTACCACACAGCCACACACACAAAGAACACACACACAAAAAATCCCTCGTTGAGATCAAGCCTTTGTAGAGGTAGGAAGTTTTAAAAAGGGAACTACTTCGCGCCGGCGGAGTAGACATACGCGCGACAAAGAAGGTGTGCGGGCGCTTGATTAAGCGCCTGATCAGGCACTTCGCGCCTGATTTAGTGCCTCAACGTGTTAGCATACTAACAAGTTTCGTAGACCCTGAACGTGAAAATTGCGTTACGTGATATTAATAAACGTATTGACACTGTGATATGTGCTCATATTGTGGAAAATAAAAACAATATTATATATACTTACCTACAAACTGTGTGTCGTAAGTGTAATCTCTTTGTCCGTCCACCATTCGTCCTGTGATACTGCAGCTTCTGTGGGCCTGAAACGCAGGAAGTACCCTTGTCACTTGGAGGATAAAGTGTCTGGCGACTGTGGCATATCGATAGTACCGTGAATACTCGATCATATAATCACCTAACCACGGTCACAACGTAAAAATTCCATGCATAGTAATATCTATCGTAAATATTTGTCTGAACAATAATTCGATTATTCAATCTACTTTTGAATTGATTATTTCGTCTTGCTACTCATAGTCAAAAGAACAGCGCCTATGTTAAAATAGAATCTTCCGAACAATAGACCCTCTCGTTTTACGATCTCTTGCAGAGACGGATCTAACCGACGACCCGTAGCTAATGTCAGTGTATTTTGAGAAGAAATGATTTTCTTTGTAAACGCACCCCAGACTCAAGATTCTCTATTAATTCTAATCCAGCTCAATAATCTCGATCCACTCCAGTTAAACATTCCGCCGATTGTAACGATTATAAAGAAATGCTATCGGTATGATACATTATCGAATCCGAACCGTCTGTACGTGTCAATTTAACGCAAGTTTATACGAAGCTTACTCATGTCTTTTCTTCGATTTTATTACAATATCCACAATTCTATTTGAATAAACGATTATGCTAATATTTTCATAACAAAATCCGGCTTTAATTAATTTAACTCTTATATAGATCTCGTCTAACTAACAATCTACTAGTAAATCACACTCATTAAACAACCCGTTCATTCCTCGTTAATTCGCGTGGTTCCGTCCTTGGTACTTGAGACTTGCGTCTTAGACCTAAAAGGGAACCGACGAGTGAGAATACGTTAGACAGAGAAAAACGGGAAACTCCGTTGGCCTGTCTGCGTTGCCGAACTGTCTCGCTCGACCCGCGCATTCCTAACTTCCTTATCTGTGTCAGTGTGCCGGGATATACTTCACGTTTGCTTGAATATGTCAGTGCGTCTGTTACGTACTACCACTAATGCCCGACCATAACCATAAGCTCAGAACATAACAACACAATGCGTAAGAAAATTTATTATTATATATTTAGTAACACTTTTATTCTCGTTTTCTTTTTTCTTTTTTGGTCGATCGCAATGTCCAAGAAAACTATTCCGTACAAAAAAGGATGAACAATTTATACTATTAAAATATACAGGGTCATCGAAAAGTATCGGACTTTCCTAATATCTTCAGTTAGAATGCATTTTGGAGAAAATGTCCAATAGCAAAGTTGTATGGTTTTAAGCGAAGAGTAAGACGATGACCTTGACTTTGATCTTTACCATGTCCTTTAAGGTCATTTCAAGGTCAACCTTATTTTTTTAAATGGAACCCACTACATTTTATTGCATATTTTTATAGCTTATCTCGAGAGCTTTCCAAAACACTACAATAAAATATTTTTTTATTAAGTACTTTTTGAGTTATAAAGGTTTGAAGTTAACAATTTTTTGACGCAAAATGTAAACTATCTAGTAAAATATTATTCAGTTTTGAAGCCGTACAACTTTGCTATTGGACATTTTTCCAAAATGCATTCTTACTGAAAATCTTAGAGGGATCCGACACTTTTTGATTAATGTATTTTCTTTAAACAAATTAATTGGTCTCATTCCTCCGCGCACAAAAGTTATGATTACTGAAAACTAAATAATATGTAGTGTTTGATTTATGTAGTAAATATTATATAGACAAGAAGTATTAGTTTAAATTTCTTTCTTTTAACTATTTCATATTAAATACTACCGAATATTAAGGATGCAAAATAAACACAAAACCCATAATATGTAATTACTTTTTTTACATTTATTAAAACTTATAAACCAACAAAAACTTTATCTCGAAGCATTTTCGCAACAAACACTGCGCTTTCTAACATCAAGAAAACCAAATTAAATAACAATGTAAATAACAGTGCAAGTATATACAGAATAAATATAAAAACATAAGAAAATATATAAAAGTAACGAATATATTAAATATATAACAATTCATAAATATATAAGCGTATTGACATATTCACGCAAGTGATATTCAGATAAACAGTCTTAAATCTCTTGACTAGTTGAACACACTTTTCAATTAATAAATTTTGGATACGCATCTTGCTGCATCGCTTTTGTTCTTAAACAAATGTTGGTAATAAAGAAAAATAATGCGTTAGTTTACAAAATGCAGTCTCATTTTATGACACACAGCAACAATCATATACTTATATACTCTGTATTTCGATACTAAACTTGTATAAGAAATATATATTAATTTTTTTCCCTTGTTATTTTCTAGTTTTTCAATACGTGATTAACAAATAGTAGACGTAAGCCGCGCGGANCGCTCACGCACACCAGACGTGTGGTTCACTGACGTGCGTTCAGCTAAAGGTCGGCGCTGATTGACTTAATTTATTCAATAATTACTCCTTTAAAATAGAAAAAAATGATTCAGGACTATGCGAGAAATCGTCTTTAATTCCGATAAAAAAAGAAAAAAAATATCAAACTGGTTCTTATCGAAGACAACGTAGAAGCGATCATTGTTACGTCTACTATTTGTTCATCACGTATTGAAAAAATAGAAAATAACAAGGGAAAAAAATTAATATATATTTCTTATACAAGTTTAGTATCGAAATACAGAGTACATAATGATCGTTGCTGCGTGTCATAAAATGAGACTGCATTTTGTAAACTAACGCATTATTTTTCTTTATTACCAACATTTGTTTAAGAACAAAAGCGATGCAGCAAGATGCGTATCCAAAATTTATTAATTGAAAAGTGTGTTCAACTAGTCAAGAGATTTAAGACTGTTTATCTGAATATCACTTGCGTGAATATGTCAATACGCTTATATATTTATGAATTGTTATATATTTAATATATTTGTTAATTTTATATATTAGGTGCGCAACTAAGTTCCCGCTGTTTATCAATAGATGGCTCCAGCAGTAAGTGCTGGTCGATTTTGACATATCCAAAACGTCACGAGCCAAGCTTAGACATATGGTAAACAAACCGCTTTGACACGTTAGTGATTTTGTTTTGGCGTCATATACTTTTGGTTGTGTGAAAATATCTGATATTGTACCAAATAATCGTCATTGCGGGAAGTGTTGATTTTCTTATTTCATTCAAAGAAAACGGCGACTGTAGCGCATCGAGAGCTCCAAAAAGTTTACGGAGATGCTGCTCTAAGTGAAACAACGTGCCGTGATTGGTTCCGTCGCTTCAAAGACGGAGATTTCGATGTTGACGACCGTCCGCGTGAAGGAAGGCCAAAAACCTTCGAAGACGCTGAATTGGAGGCATTGCTCGATGAAGATCCATGCCAAACGCAAGAACAGCTTGCTTCAGCATTAGGAGTTACCCGCCAAGCCATTCCCAAGCGATTGCATGCGCGAAAAATGGCCACAATACGAGCAGAGGCACGAAGAAGTGATTCTACTGCATGACAACGCTCGGGCTCATGTTGCGAAACCCGTTAAAACCTACGTGGAAACGCTCAAATGGGAAGTCCTATCCCACCCGCCATATTCCCCAGATATTGCGCCGTCCGATTATTACTTGCTCCGTTCGATGGCACATGGTCTGGCTAATCAGCAGTTCCGCTCATATGAAGACATCAAAAAATGGCTTATTCGTGGATAGCCTCAAAAGACGAACACTTTTACCGTAACGGTATTCGAGTTCTGCCAGAAAGATGGGAAAAAGTTGTAGCTACCAATGAGCAATACTTTGAATGAGTCATTTGTAACCATTTTTTCACAATAAAGTTGCATTTTCAAAAAAAAACAGCGAGAACTTAGTTGCGCATTTAATATTTTCTTATGTTTTTATATTTATTCTGTATATACTTGCACTGTTATTTACATTGTTATTTAATTTGGTTTTCTTGATGTTAAAAAGCGCAGTGTTTGTTGCGAAAGTGCTTCGAAATAAATTTTTTGTTGGTTTATAAGTTTTAATAAATGCAAAAAAATTAATTACATTTTATGAGTTTTGTGTTTATTTTGCATCCTTAATGTTTGGTAGTATTTAATATAAAATAGCTAAAAGAAAGAAATTTAAACTAATACTTTTTGTATATATAATATTTACTATATGAATAGTTTATTTAGAGTTGTTTGTTGTAATCATTATCTTTTAATTTCAATATATTTGATTAATGAATTATTTTGTTTAATAATATAACTGAATTTGA
>NW_018021116.1:57547-71805 GCF_002006095.1 Pseudomyrmex gracilis
GTTTAATAAACCATATCTTTCATTTTCGATTTTTAATTCACGTAGTCCGGGAACTTTCCGGACAAACTGTGTATTTACATTAATATACATTAAAGAATTTTATTTTTTTATAAATGTAATTAATAATATTTAATTAGGTACATAATTCGTCCGTTTAAGGTATATAATTAGGACATATGTGATATAATATATATTACTTATTAATAATACAGAAGAGAGAGTAGGCACAAATGTTAAATAAAAATAATTTCAAAGTAGATTTTATATTATTTATATAATTGTAATAACACACATCTAGGATAAAAAAAAGTCACTTTTGGAGATTTAATTGAAATGGACAGATAGTTTTCGTTTCTCATTATAAGATATATGTCCTGTAAATGAATAATGTAAAAGTACGATAAGATTTCTCTTTAGAGACATCTTTTTAAAGATATATTCTCACCATAAATTTCTCAAAGAATTATCTCTGTTTAAAGATATAGTTTTAAAAATACATTTTGTTCATTTTTAATAAAAGTTGATGTTCCATTGTATCATCATGTAAACAACCTCTTTGTGGTGTTAGTACTAATCCTCCGATGCTGAATAATCGTTCAACGGCTGCACTACTGGGAAGTGCAGTATTATATTCGATAAAGAGTTCTTTAAGTTTTGGATAATCTTGTAACGTTTCAACAGTTGAATTTTTTGATTTAAAAAATCGTTGTAACTCTTCTTGTGTAGATTCATTTTGTGTTGTTTGTTGACGGAAAACAAAAAAGTTATCGTTTTCATCGGAATTTAGATCACTCTTTGGAGAATTTTCGTTTGATTGAATCCCTAACACGTTTTCTAAATAGCTTTCTGCAAGTTTCCGTTTTTCTTCTGTTAACCAATTCATTTTGAATTTTGGATGTAAGCAACTAGCAATTATTAATTCTTTTTTCTCGAACATAACGTCAAATCTAAAATTAAATATAAAATTAATAAAATAAATCACCATATTTCTTTTTAAATATCAAAATGTATAAACAAAAATATCAAATGTATAAACTTCAATATTAAAATGTATTAAATATTAATTGAATAAACTCGTGAGATGATAAACCAACGTATTTAGATAGATGCGAGCAAAATCACAAAATGTCCGTGTGTGTACTTTTTATTGAATTCTAAGAAAAATTACAGACGTTTCGATCTCTTCGTTTGGATCTTCATCAGTGTACAACAAAAATACTTAAATTATTAATGCTTTACATTTGATTGAGTGCGCAATCATCTTACTAATTTTTAATTTNAATTATTTTTTTACACTGATGAAGATCTAGAAAAAGGGATCAAAACGTCTGTAATTTTTTTTGGAATTCAATAAAAAGCACACANACGAACATTTTGTGTTTTTGTTCGCATTTGTTTAAATATTTTATATTAAATATTGTTTTATCAGAAATACGAACAATCATGTGTTATCCAAATTACCTTTTATTTAAATCTAGTTGAAGAGCTGCAACCAGTGAAGAACAACTTATATATCTATCGTTGCTAAGTTTTTCCAATTTTTGTTTCAATGTAGTTAAGACTGGTAATAAATAACCCATATACATGCCAGCATCGCTTTGCAATATGTCTAACGCACGCGCTAGAGGTTCCATTATCTACTCGAAACCAAGAAAANTATAGACATTATAAAGTTATGAACTAAGAGCGCGTTCCGATATTTACCGCCAACATTAGAAATCTATAGTACATGTAACGTGAATTATATATTTTTAGTAGTGAATATCGGAATGCAGGCTATATTTTATTGAATTGTTTTTCAGTGTATACCTGACAATATTCTTCTAAGAATGTAATTTCATTATCAGTCAATCTTGGCAAATTACAATAAATAATCGAAACACTTATCAATTTTTTCTGAATTATCTTTTAAAAGCAATACTAATTGACATACGCAATCAAAAGTAGAGTTCCATCTAATGTAACACAGATAAATATATCAAGAGTTCTTTTTATTATTTTAGAAGATATTAATATTTACATACGAAAGTGAATAAAAACATAATAAATCTTTATACCGGGTAACAACAGGGGTCTTTAAATATACATTACACAGTTCTTTAATTTTATCAGCCACTTGTGTAGATTGATTTTGTTTAGACCATAATTTTTGTAATTTAGCAAATATCATTCTGTACTGTTTTTTATATGAACCATTATCGAAGGCTTTTTCGGAATCTTTTACTGCGATGAGGTTTAGAGTGTGACTGACACATCTATGATGTGGCGGAAAAGTTATAAAATCTTCCATAACTGTATTTTTTGCCTCATCCGTATCTAACAAATCATTTACGTTATGAAATTCTACGGATTCTATTTCATCTTTATCTTCATCTTTCTCGAAAACTCTAAAGCAAATTTATAAATTCTATTTATAAATTAAAAACCATATACAAATATATAATATACTAACACATATTAACAATAAAAAAGGAAAAGATATTTTAAAAGGAAACTATGATTATTATGATTATTAACTTACCGAAATGCTTTAATAAAATTAGAACCATTGTCGGTTGTTGTACAACAAACTTTGGTTTGTATATGATATTCTAAAAAGACGGAATTAATTGCGTTTGCTACAATATCATATGTATGTTTTCCGTGCATTCTACGGCAAGCCAACGCAGCTGATTCTCTTTTTAATGTTTCTGGATTAATCCAGTGAACCGTTATACCTAAATAGCTTCTTTAATGAATTAAGACACACTTAATAAAATAAAAAAATATTAAAGGAATATAAACTATAAAAAATTGTATTACTAACCTTTTTGCTTTACTCCATAAATCTATTGTAGATGATACTATCTTCAATTCACTCAGTTTGTTTTCTAGAACAGTTTTCATTTTAAGATAAGTTTGATTAAGTTTCACTTTTACTGTTTTTCTACACATAACTTGAACAGCTGAAGGTATTCCTATTCTAATCAGATCTATAAACGCTGAACTGTCAACAATGGAGAGAGGCTGAATTTCTTCAATAATAAACCGTAATATAGCGTTATCTAAGTTTTTCTGAGTAGCTGTATAACTTCCAAAATTCCATTTTTCTAATATTCGTTGTCTTTTTGGAACAGAGTTTTCAAAATCTCCATTTTGTCGTTTTTTTAATTGAATCTTTGCCTTTTCAATAGTTTTTAAATGATGTGGATGTTTTGCCTTAAACAAAAAGAATTAAATAATTCAATAATAGAGTTAAATAATACAAAATAGTACATATGTAAATAACATCAAACTGAAGTTAAATATACTAGAATAAAAGAGATACAAAAAGTTTCAAACTATATTGAAACTAAATGAATATAGTTATATATTTCGTTGCTCGTGAAATTCGATGAATAAAAGCCAAGAGGCCAATTCGAGCCAATAAACAGGTTGTTAGTGTTCAAAACTTCTTTATTCAATACTTGAACACATTAAATTTGTGTACCCAAACATTGAATAAAGAAGTTTTGAACACTAATAACCTGTTTATTGGCTTGAATTGGCCCCTTCCCTTTTATTCAAATGTATATAAGTTATCTCTGATAAAAAAAAGCGAAAGAAAACGATAATAATGATAGATAGGAACAACAGAAAAAGATTCATAAAAATATAAATAAAAAACAGCCTTAAAATTCTAAGTAAAACTGTAATATCAAAACTGTAATATCTGTACGCTATAAGCATTTTTATAGATATATGAGTAAAGCATACATATGAAAAAAGTTATTAAGTCTCACAAACCCAGTATGCCAAGCAGCAAAAAATAAATGTGTCACACAATAATAGTTAAAAGTTTAGATTATATTAATTTATATTTATAAAGAAATGTTGATATACAAATGTTATTTTTTATTTAGGCAAACTAAAATCTCATGCTATTAAAGTAAAATTGCAATGCAAAGAAGTATTATTTATTTTTTTGTTAAGTTAGTTCACACACATCATACTCTTTATACCTACTCTTTTATGTTGTATTTTTGATTGAAAGATAAAATTGCTGTTGATTCCTTGGAAATCCTGTAACTTTTTTGAAAACATTTTTTTTGTATTTTAAAAATAAATAATCTAAGTATTCTATAAACTAAATAGTTTTAGTTTTCAAAAATAACATCAAATATATTTTTTATATATTAATTATTGTGGCGGTATTCGTATTATGGCGTTGATCGCATAAGGTCTAGTCGCTGGGATTCGTGAGAAAGTCGGGAGTGTCAATAAATTCAAGCCCACAGGGTAGTTTTCAATGGTGATGTACTTACAGCTATTTACAGTCGTTGTGAACTCACGTAGAGTTCGGTACAGGTGAGTAATATTATGGGGCCCTGAAAAGGGCCGATTGGTTCTCGTTGGCTCCGCCTTGGTGGCCTATTTGTCCGCGTTAGGTCCCTCGCTCCACTGGAGATGTGGCTTTGTGCAAGTGGTGAAAACCCGCCTTATTTCCTTGCCTGGCTTTCCTATGGAGACCCCTGGTGGTCCGCTTCTCCACTCCTTTTGCTGGAGTGCCGCCTCCGCCGGTCGGAAGAGATCTCTGCCGGTAAGGTAGTCTGAACTGCCTGATCCCTGATGGTTGGTGTTTCCCAATCGGAGTCGTATTGGCAGCCTTGTTCCCTGGTGGAGGGGCTTGCCTGAGAAGCCCTTGTCGTGGACTCCGGCCGGCTGGTGAGGGTTCCCCGCGTTGTCCGGCTAACAGCAGTGGTCTGCGTGGTCTGATCCTTGGTGGCTGGCCGCAAGGGTGATATCAACCGTGGGATGTTCAGCCAATCCTCACGGGGCGAGGTGAACCTCCAGACCCTGATGTCCCCTGGAGTCAGGAATATTCTCGGCGGCCTGGTGAGCCTGCGGTGTGGAAGGTCCAGCGGGTAGAGTTTCCACGGCAGCAACTCCCAATGTACGTGTCGCTCCCTGACGTCGGCTTCCTGGTGCACAGACTGTACCCCCTGGTGAACGGGGTGGCACTGGCCTTACGTTAGAGCCTTTCAAGATGCTTCTCTTTATCTTGCAGAGTGGAGAACTCCGGATGCTACTAGCGTCTCCGTAGTGTACTCCGTCAATGCCGAGAGCAGGGGGTTCAAACTCGCCTCTTGTGAGAAGGGAAACGCTGTTTTCAGCGCCGCCTGGGCTAGGTCCCCGGAAGTAGTAAACTAAAGAACGAGTAGTGGGAGGTACCGTCATATTTAAACCGTCGCACGTGCGTGCCAGTATAGGTATACTTATACAGCGAATTCGATAGCCTGTACTAGTACGCATTGAGTGCGACTTTTTTAATAAAACTTTTTTTGGAAGTTGCGCACTAGTGCAGGCTACCGAATCTGCTGATAGATATTGAAAGTAAAGTTAGATATTTTCTGAGCGATATCATAAAATTTATATGTTATTATTGTTACATAAAAAATTTTTTATAGTTATTATACAAACTATTTCAGAATTATAATCATAAAACAATAAATAACATTCATTCAAACTTAACCACATTGCTCAGAAATTTATTTTATTCTATTTTGTTATTCTTTTATTTTATTTTGTGCAANCAGGAAATATTATTAAGAAGACTGTAATATTTTATATGTACTTAAAATAGTATTTTATTAAATTTTTGTTAATGTTTAACAAAAACTATTTAAATCAACTGATTATTGTTGATGGTTTTTATTTAATGTAATTTCTTTGCGTTATATTTAAGGCATTATTTAGTTATTATTTATTATTTATATTAATTTAAATTAATTAGTATGGTAAATTAGTATATTAATTATTAAATCTAGAATATTAGTAGTAATATTAGCAGTATAATATTTAGTAGTAATTATTCTTAGTAATTATTAATATTAATATTATTTATTTTTTAGGTCGTAATAAGCATTTCAGGAAAGTAGTTTGTAAATATTGCGTGCCCAATTGCACATCAAATAAAAAAATTCTACAACATGAAACATCCAAAGGATGTGCAACGGACAGAAATGTGGTTAACAGCAATAAAAAGAACAGATATGATTGGTAGGAATATACATATCTCTATACTTTCTTGCTTACTTTGTTTTCTTTCTCTCTCTCTCTCTCTCTCTCTCTCTCTCTTTCTCTCTCTCTCTCTGTGAAAAAATAAATTAAATCTAAGTAGATCTAAATTACTAGATTAAATCTACCAAGATAAAAAAAGTGGAAAAATAGATCTAAGTAACTCCAAATAGATATAAAGTAGATGTAAATAGATATAAGTAGATTTATGTAAATGTACACACACACTTTTATTTATTATTAGATNTACCTTATATCTACTCAAATTTACTATATTAGATCAACTCAGATCTGTTCAGGTCTGAACAGATCTAACAATAAGTAGATTTAATTAACTTAGATCTACTTAGATTTAATTTATTTTTTCACGTAAAGAGAGAGAGAGAACAAAGTAAGCAAGAAAGTATAGAGATATGTATATTCTTACCAATTATATCTGTTCTTTTTATTGCTGTTAACCACATTTCTGTCCGTCACACATCATTTGGAAATTCATGTTGTGGAATTTCTTTATTTGATGTACAAATGGGCACGCAATATTTACAAACTACTTTCCTGAAATTACGATCTAAAAAATAAATAATATTAATATTAATAATTACTAAGAATAATTACTACTAAATATTATACTGCTAATATTACTACTAATATTCTAGATTTAATAATCAATATACTCTAATATACTATACTAATTAATTTAAATTAATATAAATAATAAATAATAACTAAATAATGCCCTAAATAAACGTAAAAAAATTATATTAAATAAAAATTATCGACAATAATCACGATAAAATCAACACAATCACTAGTAACACTACAATCACTAGTAATCACCACAATACAATCTTTATAAAGTTGATTAAATAATAAATTTTAGCACAATATACTGCACAATACACAGTAAAAAAACAACAAAAATATAGCAATATGTAACAGAATCCGCATATCACAATACTTTAATGCACTTTCATGCACTTTAATGGCACTCAGCGACTTGTAGGCAAGGGGAGAAGAGAGGAAGAGAGGGGAACCGACTGTGCTGCCGCCTGGCCTAGGGCACCTCCAAAATGAACTACTAAAACTTCCGGAGCCAAAAAATACGGCGAGTTTGAACCCCCTGGCCAAGAGAGAATCGGTGCTTGCTGTTGCCAAGCGGGCCTCTTATATAGGTCTTGGCGTTAAACTCTCTCCCGCGAGAAGGTTCGCTTCATGCGCCGTGGAGCGGCGGCGAGTTGAACTGCGCCCGCCGTTCTGGGCCGCTACCGCGAGAGCTGCAGCGCCTGGGCTTAAGTCCTGCTCATGGCTGCCGCGCTGGTTGCCTATCTGTAGGCGCTTGTGGTGGTTACTATGTAGTTGCCACAATTATAATTTTTAATAGAAAAAAGAGGGAATCATTTTGTTATATAATTTTTTAAATAACGAATAAGTAAAATTTCAGAAAATATGTAATAATGATATTAATATAAATTATATTGAATATAATATTTACCGTTAAATGTTTTTTTAAATTTGCTGCAGAACTTTTATTTGCACGAATAAAAGTTTTGCCAACACAAAGTTTGCACAGAAAAACAAGATTCTTATCTTTACTTGTTTTTGATTGAATCTTGAAAGTGTCGGAATATGCTGGCCATGGCATTACATTTCCGTCACCAGAAACTGATGTTTTTTTGAGAGGAATGATATCACTTTGACACTTTTCTGAGACTTCCGTCGGCTAAACTTTAGAAGTCGATTTGTAAAAAAAGAACTTTTCTAAAATTTGCTACTTGCGTAACACAATGAATCAAAACGCAGATCAAGACATGCTCGGACATGACCGCACAGTTTACCCGCCAAATTGCGACTTCATGCATATCTAACCTTCAGTACTGCCAGAACGCAGACAAGTCATGGATTTTACGGAATTAACCAATCCCGTTGGTCAAATAGATTAATGGACTAACATGATTGATCAATTCTGCGAGACTTGATACCTGCGATTCGCGTCTGCGTTTTATGGGCGCCTATAGACAGAACGAGTTACGCATGGTTAGAAGCGACGTGACAGCCAATCAACATACTATACTTTTCTTCAAAAGCCAAATGTTGATTAGCATTGCGCGTAACGCGTTGACACGTTCTTTCTGCAAGCGCCGTTATTATGTAAAAACACCTTGCATTCTTCGATCTGTTAGCAATTAATGTATGTGTTCTTACTCGGAAACATATATTACGAATTTGAAAGTAACGATAAAATAACGCCTTATTTCGTTTCTCGTTACGGAAAAAGTGTAACGTCGTTACTGTTTTCGTGACAAATAAAAAAATGTAACGTAGTTACAAAGTCGTTACCAAAAAAAAGTAACTGTAACGGTAACGTCGTTACAAGTAACGCGTTACTTCCCAACTCTGATGTTCAGTACCGGCAGTGAAGATCGGAACGCAGACCGTGTAACTATGAGAAAGAGAGAGAGAGAGAGAGAAAAGGAGGAAGAGAGAAGGAACATACGAGCCACGCGCGAGAAACAAGCTAGCAACGAAGTACGCTTCTCGCGGCTAGCGGTTTAGCTACAGCTATAGCTATAAGGGAAGACAGAGAGCGGTTATATATATCCGTCTCCGTCCACTGCTCGAAGGTGGCCGAAGCGCCGAGCGCACACGGACACGGCTGTTCGCCTGTGTGCGTATCCCCTCCACCTGCTGCTGCATGCTGCAAAAATCTTAAAACTGGCATCTCTGCCGCCGAGCACCGGCGAATTTCTGGGGCTTGTCGCAGCCAAGAAGCGTTTCCTGGCTGCAAAACGAGCGGAAGCCGTACATGAGCTGGAGGACCGGTGTTGGAGCGACACCGCTCAGGTGCCGTCCTCCAGACTCCCAGGGTCGGTTTCCTCCGCGGCGGAAATGATCCAGAAGACCCACACAGCCGCGGAGGCAGTGAAAAAAGTGGCCACCACGTCGAAAAATCTTCACAGTAGATACGTGAAGATCTTAAAGGACGTGGCCATTATGAAAGGACTCGCCGAGGGCATCGTTGCCCTCGCCTTTCAGCCGGGGGAGGTGGCAAGACCGGAGCGGGGCGGTTCTGGCGCACTACTGGAGAACCTAAGAAGAAAAGCTCCGCCTGAGCAAAGAGGAGGCCAGAACAACGGCCTCCCGGTACCGCAAGATGCGCGAGATGCTTGACGCGGCCTACGCGAAAAGATTCTCCCTAATAGGCGCGTCAAGGAAGGAGATGGCGGACTGCGGGACGCAGGCTGATGAGCTTGTCCCGCAGGCAACCGCGGCACTGACCCCTCCCGCCCGGGGGCCTGCCGCGCCGCCAAAGACGGACTCCCGGGGAGTCCACACAAAGGGAGGGCGGTCAAGCCCCTAGGAAAAGACGCCCATCTGGACTTCTCCAAGGAGAGGTGCGTCCGCCTATTGGCGGACAGAGTAGGGGAGGAGATGGAGGAGCGAATACTCTCTTTCATCAGGAGAAAGCTCCCCCCTCGGTCCTCGGGCGCACCTGCCGAACCCGTCCCGTCCACCTGGGCGGCGGTGGTAGAGCGCAAGGCGCGGAGGAAGGGAAAGGAAGCTCCTCTCCCTGAACAGAAACGTCGCCCTCCTGCGGCTCCCGTGGGCGCGAGTCAGCGCTCCGGGAGGGCGGAGAGGGCCAGGCTCGGCAGGCTCCCCAGTGGGGCTGCCGTCCTCCTTACCGTGGGGGAAGGCGGCAGTTACGCCAAAGCGATGAAGAGGGCGGCGGGCGTCGTCGACTTGAAGAAGGTCGGGACTTCCGGCCTCCGGATGAAAAGGGCGGCCAACGGAGGTATGCTCCTCCAGGTACCCGGGTCTGGAGAAGCGGAGAAAGCCGACGCCCTCGTTGAGAGGGCGTCGAAAGTGTTTGAGGGCAAGGAAGAAGTTAAATTCACCCGTCCCGTCAAGCATGGAAGTTCGCGTGCGGGACGTGGTGCCCCCTCTCACCGCGAAGGACATTGCCGTCGCTTTAACGGCGGCAGGTAATTGCCGGCCCAGTGAGGTTTGCTTTACACACAATTTTTATGTAAAAGACGTACAATATTTATATATTTATATTTATTTTCAAGATTTACAATCTTGAAAAAAGTACGTAATATTATTGATGTTAGTAGAACATCTCAAGATGCATTATACTTTTTTAGGAATTATTACATATGAGTTAACTGAAAGAATTCAAAAGTTTTTTAAATATTGAAAGTTATTAGTGTTCTTTTTTATATATATTTTTGTTTTGTAAATTATGACAAAAGTGAATCTAAATTTTTCAGACATATAATCTCAAAATATTTACTTCATATTATACAAAATTCAATTAATTAATATATTATATTCATATGATATGAATTAAATACTTTAAGATTGTGCATCTGTAAAATGTAGATTCTTTTCGTGATTTACAAATTAAAAATATAGAAAAATTAGTTAATTATTAATAATAATTTAGTTTATATATACAGGGTGTCCCAGAATTGCCGTACAATTGCTCGTAGGCAGGTAGAAGGAGTAAAACTGAGTCAAAAAGTCCTGAACCATTTTTTTCTATTATTTATAATAAAAGAGTAATTATTGAGTAAATCAGGCCAATCAGCGCAGACCTTTAGCCAGACGCACGTCACTGAGCTGCGCGCCTGGTGTGTGTGAGCGCTCACTGACGTGTGCCTGGCTAAAGGTCTGCGCTGATTGGCCTGATTTACTCAATAATTACTCCTTTCTTATAAATAATAAAAAAAAATGGTTCAGGACTTTTCGACTCAGTTTTACTCCTTCTACCTGCCTACGAGAGATTGTACGGCAATTCTGGGACACCCTGTATATATATATATTAAATGTTTTTCAATAATCTAAAAATAATCTAAAAACTTTAAAATTATTGCAGTTAACGTTTAATAAGAATTAATAAAAATGTAAGAACAAATGTATCTTGAGATGTTTAACTCATCCTCATCAATAATATTATCTACTTTTTCTAAGATTGTAAGTCATGGAAAAGCATTTTTTGTTGTCATATTGTCATAGGCTACAAGCGCGTAACGAAACATTGTTTCCTAGTCTCAGTGTCTTGCTCGCATAGCGGGCTTGGTGGAAGCGAGGCAGAACATAACATAGTACCCAGACGGCACATGATATCATTTGATTGTAGAATGATATCGTTTCTACGTCATTTTCGTGATATCATGTGATATCACATCCCTGAAATATCACACAGATATTCTTCTAAGAATATTAGTACTGTTTTCTTTCAANTATATCTCAAAGACATCGCTTAATGTATAGGAAATTTGAATGCAGTGTATTACANTCCCGTGATACTCTTATGATATTTTTGAAATATTTATTGATGATATCACAAATCTTCGCACAATATATTTTACGCGAGATATGAAAATCAATTCTCAAGTTGCAATGTATACATTGCACTGCAATATTTTTATTAAATAATAATTAAAATAAATAATAAACAAAATGTGTACAATAGCTCAAGAATAACTAGATAAAAACAATTATAATTTAGTAAGAAGCAAGTGGTTTCGCGGACTGCGTGCAGGGACTGCGGATATGGGAGGTCTCGAGTTCAAATCTCACTAATCACCTTAGGATTTTTTAGGTCCGATCCCTTTCAATGGAGTTCATCGGTTGATCGGCGAGCTGTATCAAGCCTTCAAAATCTAATTCGAGTGAAATTCCCCTCATTTTTTAAATTTTTGTAAGAGATATCGTTTGCATGTTTTTGATGTGGACATTAGCAGTCTTAGGCATATCCCTGAGATATTATTTGAACATCATTACTCGTTCGAAAATGTCTCAACGAGATATCTTTTGCACATTCAAAGTCTCTGTGAGATATCTTCAAGACATCTTAAATACATCATTGTGCCGTCTGGGTATGTCTGTGCTGTTTCACGAGCCGAACAGCCGAGCGTGACTTCACGCACACGGACGGCGGTTCTCGCTGTGTGCGTGCCCCCACCACCTCGGTGCTCTCGGTGCTAGCCGGCTCGATCTTTCATCACTTGCTGTCACCATAGACTTATATAATAGACGGAACATTGATATGACGAAGTTGAGAACAACATTAAAGGACAGAGATAGTGCTGGAGTAGTTGTCTCTCTCTCTTACAATAAGATGGTGGGGGACGAATCACTTTAAGGTCTCCTACCACATAGACATATAAGTCTATGCTTAGACGTAAAAGGCTATTACTTTTGACTTGTGTGCTCGAGAGGTTATAAAGGTTCGAGTCTTGTATATAATTTTTTTATTATTTTATTTATGTTTGTAAAGAGAAACAACAACAGTTGGTTACACTAAAGCATAAATAATTGTTGGTAATTAAAGATAGCTTAATTTAGAGAAAATTTAAGTAAGAAAATATGTTAAATAAGTGAGAAATGAGGTGTGACCTCCGGCTCCTTTTAGTAACTCCAATAAATTGAATCAATTAGCAGGGCAATAATGAGCCATGGCAGGATGTTTTGCCGTAGAAAAAATCATCCATAAAAATCCCATAAAAAAAATAGAAACCAACTTAGAGACATAATAAATGATTGAAAAAATAAGAATTTCATTAATCAACACACAAAATATTCACTCATGTCAAGCGATTCCTTATTACCTAGAGCATACGGCATACCCAAGATACATAAACAAAACAATCCATACAGAATAATAGTATCCACAATAAATAGCTCTTTACATTACATGGCCACTTACCTCCACAGAACCATATATAAAAGCATACCTAATTCACCATTCTCGGTAACAAACAGTTTTCATTTATACAATACAATCACTGGAATGGAGTTGAACGACACTTATATTATTTGCTCATTAGACGTAATATCTATGTTCACAAATATACCCATTGAACTTGCTCTAGACAGCATAGCAAATAGATGGAAATTAATTAAATTGTCATCAATACAAAAATTAATAAACAAGAAATTATGATGGCCGTCCAATTTGTTTTGTCTTCAACATATTTTACATTCAACAATCAGATTTATAAGCAGACTTTTGGCACCTCCATGAGTTCACCAATGTCGCCTATTATTGCTGACATTATCCTGCAAGATTTAGAAGTTAAAGCATTGGATACATTGAAATTTAATATACCAATTTATTACAGATATGTTGACGACATAATAATTGCTATACCGAAAGACAAATTGGACGAAGTAATGAGCACGTTCAACTCCATTAACAATAGATTACAGTTCACGCTCAAATCACAAATAAACAACGTTCTCAATTTTCTCGAAATTAGCATTATAATAGATAAAAATAATTTGGTTTGTAATTGGTATCACACAAACCAACATTTTCTGGTAGATATATTAATTATTATTCACACAATCCGATCAATCAAAAAATAACAACAATTTATTCATTAGTTGATAGAGCAATATTACTGTCACATCCAAAGTTCCACAAACAGAATCTACAACAATGTATTAACATCTTAATTAACAATAATTACCCCATACAACTAATTTTCGAGAAAATAAATAAAAGACTGAGAACGTTGTTTTCAACTAAACTAAACAATCACAAGATAAACAATACTGATACAACTGATAACAACATAGAAAAACTGTTTTATTTTGTCATGCTCTTTATAGACAATAAATTTAAAATTAATAACACGACATTCAAACCAGCCTACAGAAATTTAAACCAATTGTCTAAGTTTATAAAAACTCACAAAGACATTATACCCCAACAAAAGAATAAAAATGTATATCGCATCGCATGTGAGCAATGCGATGCAAGCTACGTTGGACAAACAAAAAGACAATTATTCACTCGACTTAATGAACACTATAATTATATTAAGAAAAAACAGAAACTTCCGTCTTAGCAAAAAATGCAATAGAACCAAGACATAAATTTAATTTTGAATTAACAAAAATACTAGACAATGGAAAAAAATTATTTTAAAAGATTATAACTTCAGAAATGATATATGTAAAAAAGCGGAAAAAGAGTTTGAATCTAATAAAAGACACAGAACTATTAAATGATATATATTTACCGATCATTGATAAATGTGAATACTACACACTCATAGATAGAGCGTTGTCGCATGTCTGATTCAAACTCTTCAGTCTGTTACAAAATACACGACAAACATGACTCGAATATTTCATTGTCTGTAATTGTTTAAGTGTTTTTGAATTTCCATGTAATGTTGAGTTATACTGACTAAATTTGACAACTCTAT
>NW_018021116.1:72770-74115 GCF_002006095.1 Pseudomyrmex gracilis
GTGATAACCTGTAATACTTCCTGTGATATCCAATAATATTTTCTGTGATATCCAATAATTTTTTCTGTAATACCTAATAATATTCTTGTGTAATTGCCAGTAATATTTATATGTAATCGGCAATAGTTCTTTTTCGTAAGGGAAGGACTTAAAAAATAAAGTAAAAACGTCTCAAGTACATTTTTTAATTTTTTCTACGGCAAAACATCCTGCCATGGCCTCATTATTGCCCTGCTAATTGATTCAAAATATGTTAAAATATTTAACATATTTTCTTACTAAAATTTTCTTTAAATTCTATAATTTAACATATTGTCTTACTAAAATTTTCTCTAAATTCTATCATTTAACATATTTTCTTACTTAAATTAATCTATTTTTAATTAACAACAATTATTTATGCTTTAACCAATTATTTATGTGTAACCAACTGTTGTTGTTTCCCTTTAAAAACATAAATAAAATAATAAAAAAATTATATACAAGATAAAAGTATAAAGTAAATTAAATTATAAAAAGGTTGCAAACTGTTAGTGTTTTTTATATAAATAAAGAAAAATCATAAAAAAATAACCATTTTAGTTTTATATACATATGCTTAAAAATAATTTTATTTAACTTTAAAAAAATGTGTACTTACAAATGAAATGTTTTTTATTTATATTGAATACTTATTATTAATGAAGTAAAATTCACGAAATTCTATTATAGTCGTATTGAATGAAATATGTATTCTTTCAATAAAAAATGTACTTCCAAACAAGGTCAATAACTTTGACTAGATGTATCCAATAACTGTTTAAAATAAACATAAAGAACATAAATTATGCAGTTTATTAATTTGAATGAAACTAATCATATAAATAAACCACAAAGTTGATTAACCCTTACGAAAAAGAACTAGTGCCGATTACATATAAATAAAGTCAGTAATATAAATATTACTGACAATCACACAAGAATATTATTAGGTATTACAGGAATCACTGAGAATATTACTGGCAATTACACAGAATGCCAGTAATTCTTTTGTACCACTGCCGCAATATATTACTGCCAGTAATTCTTTTTCGTAAGGGAATATACTGCATTACATGTACTACAGCTTAACGATCAAAATAGCGCAAAGAATAAGCGAAGAAAATTAGTTGTATTATTAACTTTTCCCGAGAAAAAATGGATTAGATATTTTTTTAATTTAAATTTAACGAGATAAAAAAACGGAAAAAAAGATTTAATTAGAAAGACTTGACGCTCGTGAAATTGTTAACAGGAATCAAATAAGGCCAATACGAGCCATTCGCAGGATGTTTGTGCGGAAACTATGCGTGTACATATATATATA
>NW_018021116.1:74360-76451 GCF_002006095.1 Pseudomyrmex gracilis
GCATAGTTTCCGCACAAACATCCTGCGAATGGCTCGTATCGGCCTTATTTGATTCCTGTTAATAAATTTAATTAGGTCTAAATTAAATCTAAATAAATATAAAGTAAATCTAAATAAATAGAAGTAAATATAATAATATATAAAAGTATAAATTTACATAGATCTACTTTGTATCTATTTAGATTTACTTTGGATCTAATTAGATTTATTTTTTCATTTTTTTATTTTGTTAAATTTAAGTTAGATCTAATCCATTTTTTTCCGGGTTTATACAACTTTATAAAATAACTCTCTATAATAACTTCTCATATAATTGGTTTTAAATAAAAAAAAACATAGCTTAAGAAATAGTATTTCCATGAATTACGTATCTATTGATTGTTAAATACAACAAGACGATTGTGATATATACATAATCTTTATTAATTAGTGAATCTTCATTAATTAATGCTGCTGGACTGGAAACAGCAGATTGTTTTGAATCAATCTCTGATGTAAGATATTTATCATTAATATCACTGCTAATTATTGTTTCAATTAATGCTGCTGGACTGGAAACAGCAGATTGTTTTGAATCAACCTCTGATGTAGGATATTTATCATTAGTATCACTGTTATTTATTGTTTCAATTAATGCTGCTGGGCTGGAAACAGCAGATTGTTTTGAATCAACCTCTGATGTAGGATATTTATCATTAGTATCACTGCAAATTATTGTAATATTTAATTGCAATTTTAACAAATAGTTCAGATTAAATTAATAAATCAAGTGCATTTTTATTTACCTGTTATCAACTTCTTGTTCAGTATTCTTTTCACGTAACGATTTACTACTTGTAAGTATTATTGTTTGTTGTATCGGATGAAGTAAACTGGGAACAGCATCAGGTAGTAAGTATCTTTTTGGCACATCTTGTATTACCTTATATCTAAAGTCAGTGTCTGTGAAATGGTCACTGCAAACAGAACTGCTTTTAGAAACTCGATGTCCTATTATACTGATCCACTTTTCTCTCAATTCTTCTTTTTGAGGAACACCAAATATACATATAAAATATACATATAAAATATACATGTAAAATATACATATAAAATATACATGTAAAATATACATATAAAATATTAACATATAAAATTAACATATTACATATTTTTGGAAGATATTTAAAAAGACGTATTACTTAATAAAAAGCTACATTTTTTATTATTTTACCAATCAAATCAACAAAAAATAAGAAATCAATATTATTTGCTTTACTAAAGATATACTTAACCTTCAAATTTCCATAAATTGATAGTTTTACTGTACTTACCGATGGAAAGAAACATCACTTCAAACACCATATTTCAATTTGCAAATACAGCAAGACTGCACCATCATTAATTATATCACTTTTTAACTTTTTATTATCAAACCGATTTATAACAGCGCCTGCCAAGTCTCTCACAAGTCTATGCATGCTACATGCATGCTATCACCTTTCACTATCACTCTCTCTCAATTGACTCTCGGACGTCTATCTTCGTTGCTCTCGGCCACCAATTAACACACTGCTAGAAAAGAAGAGAATTACTCCACGACTATTTCTGTCTCTTTTAATGAAAGTTCCTCTTACACGAATGTTCCGTCTATTATATCAAAAACTCATGTGGAATGTTTTAAAATAAAAAATATTTAATGTAAAAAAACTTGGAGCGGCTGCACTTTGTCTTTACCCTGATAGCCAAGCATGTTTTGTAAAATCATGTAATTTAATGCTGAGCAGAAGTTTTCGACTAATTGCTGTATATTTGCTGAAAACGTAATCCATAGTCATACATAAACAACAACACTAAGGCAAATTTGAGACATTTTGTGTCAGTAGATTCAGAGCAAACGAAGAGCAACTGTTGCTCATTACGTTGTCAATAAAATGACTTCTATTTATGGACAACTCTTTGTTTTGTCTTTCGTTTTCGGCAAGATAGGAGCAACATGATGGTAACAAAACAAGACACCGATGTCTGTACTTCTGTCGTATAAATGTTAAAAACTATTGATATATATTAATTTTATCTTATAGCTTATAAACCGTCGAAAACGAACAATTC
>NW_018021117.1:0-51905 GCF_002006095.1 Pseudomyrmex gracilis
GAGATCTGCTACTTGCGTTTAATGTAGAACGGCCTTTGAGTTCCACTTTTGTGAAAATACGGCTAAAACCAGCGGCTGAAACCGTCGTAAAAAATTACAATAGGATGGCCGCTCTCAGGTTTCTCTCTGATAGTAGTCTCTCTCTCGCGCAAGGTCCAGCTGCTTTGTGCGCATGCAGTGAACATTCAAGCACGCTTGCGCATTTCTCTTTCTCGCGTTCTTTCTCTCACTTTCCAATGCTTTGTCTCGCTCGCACTCACTTGGTAGATGCGCCTGCGCATAATGACGCTTGACCATCTATGCTCATATTTGGACCAGGGATGCCAGATACCGGCCGCTTGGTAGCATGCGGTAGCATGGAGGGGATACGCACACAGCTTCATGCCGTGTTCGGACTCCGAAGCTCGAGCGCACACGTACACGGCATGAAGCTGTGTGCGTATCCCCTCCATGCTACCGCATGCTACCAAGCGGCCGGAATCTGGCATCCCTGAATTTGGACTTCGTGCGTCTCCCTTTCTCGGGCCTCGTGCCTCTCATTGCGAAGATACGCGACTAGCAATATAGAAGTATTACATATATGTACATATATGAGTATTACATATATGCTTATTATACGTCTATGATTTCTACCGAATGAGCGCCGTCTGGTGGAAGGCTACCGCCTGCTCCCACCAAACACAAGCCAGTCTCAGAATGGACTAACCGTTATAGGTCCACTAACCACAAGCGCACCAAACCAAACTAACATGGCGTTACTTGGTTCAGCACGTGGTTAGTTAACTCAATCTTTAGGTAGTTCTTAAATCGAAATATAACATAAACAACATGGATTTACAATACAAGTGTGTATTTTACTTGTCAAATAAATTTACGAAATGCACGATAAGTAAATATTTTTTTGTTATCTAAAAGAGACAACTTATAGCAACTTTCTAACTTTTCTCTTCTTCAATAAATGTAAAAAACTACTTGTAATTAGACTACAGAACCGGATTTAAAAATATAAAAAACGATTCTAAACTCTAATAGCGACGTAAGAATGTTAACCGTTTTAAATGTGTTTTTACATGTTTAAACATATTTGCAGAACGATTCATCCTTCGAAATATTTGCAAGACCATCTCGTAAGTATTTTCTGCACAGAGATACGTGAATGAAAGAAATTCTATTTTAAAGACGTCCGGCGTTCTTGCAGGATCAAGAAATTCGGCCAGATGGTAGAAAATTCTTGTCGTTCCGTCCAGTAAGCGTCAACGTCTCGTCGATTGTTCAGGCGGACGGTTCAGCAATATTCAAGTTGGGCGACACAACTGCGGTTTGCGGCATCAAAGCTGTAAGTACATTGTTCGCACAATGCTTTACTATACATTTATTGTACACATTCATATTGTTTACATATTTCAATAAATTCGGATTTTATAAAAATTAAAACGGATTTGGTTAAGCGACGTGAGCGTATGTGAAAATGCGAGCGAGCGAGAATTTTATGAGATATATAAAAATTAAAAATACGATTGTAGATTAGATAAAGTTTGCGATCAGTATGCTTATAAAAAATCATCAATTTCCAGGAATTGGCGACACCAAAATCGGATACACCGGATAACGGATACGTAGTAGCAAATGTGGATTTATCACCCTTGTGTTCGTCGAAATTTCGTCCCGGCCCGCCGAGCGAGCAAGCACAAGTACTGTCTAAGTCAATAGATATTATATTGAGTAACTCGACAGCGCTTGATTTGAAAGATCTTTGCATTTGCAAAAATAAACTGGTATGGGTATTGTACTGCGATATCTCGTGTTTAAATTACAATGGCTCGGTTATAGATGCCTGCACCGGAGCGCTATTCGCGGCTCTCAAAACACGTAAGTTTATAACGTTGCGCGTTTGTGCTGCTGTTGATTTGAGAGAATTCTAATATAATAATATCTATTTCGCACATCCGATTGTTTTCGCCACTATGTATTTCATGAAAGATCTTCGCAGTGACCCTACCTGAAGTGAATTACAGCAGCGAAACGGGAGTTATCGTTGTGCAGCCCAAAAATAGGAAACCGTTTACCGTGAGAACAATACCAGTCTCCACGTCGTTTGCGCTATTTGAGAAGTCAGTTTTAATTGATTATGGATAAAGTATATATTTTTGTGTATTAATTACAATATATATTTGGTCTATCTTCTTGGCTAATTTGATTATATAAATTGTAGTCCGTTACTGATAGCGGATCCTACAGATGACGAGGAAGAGTTATCGTCAGGAAAGTTCTCCATTGTAATGGACGACGACGAACAGATTTGTTACATAAATAAGCCTGGCAAGTATTCTTCGTTTCTGGTACTCACATATTGTTTTTTTACATACACATGTATATATAAATTATATATTTTAAATTAACAGGCGGAATTCCGATCTCTCAAAATTTGCTCTCCAAAGGAATAGAACTAGCAAAAACAAGATCGAAGTTAGTCAGATCAGTAATTGAGGCAGCTATTTCGACGTTAAGAGTGAACAGTATTGAAACAGATACTTGAGAATATAAAACAGTGTTTTATTCATAAACATCTTTTACGTTGCATAATATATTTGTACCTTAATAAAAATTGAGAGGAAATAATTTATGCTCTTTATTATTTAGAGAAAAAGAGTGAGAAATACACTTTTGTGTAGAAGTAAAAATCAGAATGCAATTAAAACATATTTGTTTTCTCAGTAAAGAAATACTGTATTATGAAGTACAAAATAGTGATATCGTTGTATTTATTTTCATATATTGGATGTTTACAAAGACGGCAGTTTGTATGTGAAAAAATAGTTCTTCACAAAGTATGTAATAAAAAATAATTGTGCTAAATATCTTCATCAGTCTTCGAGGTTTTTCCCTAAACTTAAAGGATTATTCCTAAATTTAAGTTCTTTACTGCGTTAATTTAATACAAATATGCTTTTTTCATGATTCTTAGAAACTCCTCTTGCGATATCTCTCCGTCGCCATCCTTGTCCGCCTCGTCGATCATTTCCTGTATTTCCTCGTCTGTCAGAGTCTCTCCCAATTCATGGGCCACTCTTTTCAAATTTTTGAAAGATATCTTTCCCGTATCGTCGTCGTCGAAGAGACGAAAAGCTTGGAGTATCTCATCTTTCGAGTCTTTTTCCGACATTTTGACCGTCATCACATCTAGAAAATCTTCGTAAGATACTTTGCCAAGACCTTCCGGATCCACATCCGTTATGAGTTTCTTCAGTTCTTCTTTTGTTGGTTCAAAACCCAGAGCTCTCATGGCGACCTTGAGCTCCTTGGTTGCAATTTTTCCAGTCTCATCTGGATCGAACAAATCAAAAGCATCTTTTATATCAGTTTTTTGATCCTCTGTCAGTTCAAACTTTACTGTACTCTTCCTGCGAGCAGCACTGCCACTTTGCTTCTTGGATGTGGATGCCTGAAATATTAAAGAGAAAAAAATTGTCGTACAAAAATTTTCTGAAAAAATAATTATAATTCTTAGAAAAAAAAACTAAATGCAAATATAAATTAAAAGAGCACAGAATTTAACCAGAAATAGAATAGAAATATATGTTATAAAATAAAATCGAATTACCATTTTTGATGAGAAATTCTGAGCTCAATATATACGCGTGGTGTGTAATAGATTATTAAATATATGTATATATTAGTGTATGAGATCACTTCGTTTTCAGACGTTCGTGAATATAACCGCTTTTACCGTAAACTGAACGAGTTTAGTTTGATCGATATACGATACACCCATCATCACGTGCTCTTTCGAAGTTAATTGCAGCTTGCGTCAGGTGCACGCGAACAATGTACGAACGCATCAACGGCGGAATATTTAACGATAGAGCGATAAACAGCAAACCACACAGAAACACAAAACATAGCGCGTTATCATGAAGTTGAATTAGGTTATATTGTCTTTTTTTTTTTTTTTATTGTTACAGCTCTTGTTCTAAGACAATTTTCTGTCTCTTATATTTTATACATTTTGTTTCTTCTTTTTCTTTATAGTTTAATACAAATGTCGGTATTACTTCTCGCTGTTTGTTTTGTCCTATCTCCGGTGACATGTACGTATTTACTTTTACCTTAATGTCGCGTATTGCCGTTAGATGGAGTAGTCTGTTTTTCCGTTAAAAACTTCAAATTGTCTCTGCACGAACTTCTATTTCTTCCGTTTCCCGGAATTGTTCATCTTCTTCTTTTTCTATCGGTCTTTCACTTTCTTCCTCCGCATTATCTTGCTGAAGTTTTTGCTTTATTTCAAGTGCTATTTGTTTCGAGTCCACGTCGTCATCTACGTCTGTCCTCTTCATCCGCCTTTTCTCGCAATACTTCTTCAAGGCCTCTTCGCGAGTCTTGGCGACTTCGACGAGTACGTCGGCTATCCAACAGGCCACCACGTCGGCCAGAAGACGCAATTGCTGCGTCGTCCGATCGCCGTTTTGCGCGTCTATGTGTTCGTCAGGCAATGTCAAGCGCTTCAGTATCACTTCCGCGATATCCCGAATGTCCTTCCTATCCGTCAGACAATTATACTCCAAGATGCACCTGACCAAACGCTTTGCCAGCAAATACTGACACATTGTTGCGTCCCTGTCCAGTGGAGTTTCGTACGTCGTGTCCTTCGCGATCTCCTCCGCCCGTTTTTCCACGTGCGGAAACCGCGTTGCCGCCTTTCTCGCTTTGCGTTTCTTCCGCCGGATAACTCGCGCGGCTTCCCTGCCGAGAGAAACATTGTCGAACACGTCAAAATCAATTTTTCTGAATCGAAAATAAGAATTCGAAGTTATTGTTATACGGAGCTAAATTTGAAATATGCAGCGATACGTCACTCGGGAGTCAAGCAGGTTGCGGCCTCGACGATCCTGATTAGATTATCCACGAACATCGGCGGCAAAGTCGTCGCTTTCTCCCGCAACGTCATCAACGCGCGCTGTTTCGTCGGTCGCGCCAATTCCTCGATCCGTACCGACGCAAGTCCGTCGACCACTTGCAGCGCGTTGCGCTGCAAATGTTTGAAAAAAATATTAATAAATTATTGTTGTTGAAAAAATTTGTAATATATTTATGTTTAAATTATAAAAAACAAAATTGTGTTTAAGTAATTAATTACTTTAGCAGTTTTCGACGCTACCAACTTCGGTCGAGGCTTCAACTTTTTAATCTCTCTTTCCAATTGTGGACGCCTTTCCAATACGTCATCCTGTTCACCTTTAGCGACTTCTCTCTCGACGACATTCTCTTCATCTTCCTCCGCGGTCATGCTTGAATATTTTTCTTTAAGATAGGTACCTCAAATCCTGCTTTTACACCTCTTCTACAGAGCAATTCTAATGTCATCACGCATGCTTATTCGGTTATTTGATCATTCATTTCAAATGATAAGGAATTACATCTAGCTTGTGTTTGTTGTGTATACGTGAACACATGATAATTTGGAAATATTTAATACAAATTAGAACATGTTTTTATCGATCCATAATGAGAGTATGTAAAAAGACTTGGTGCGGATTTCGTGAAATTTTTTGAAAAGACCGAAGAGAGACGTTATAACGTGATGACATATCAATTGGTGATCGACATACGTCAACTTCAGAGTAAACACAATTTCCAAACGGGAAGAGAGCGAAGCGTTGTGCTAACATGACACCACTTCGCACCTATTGCAAATAAAATAAATTTCGCAAGATTAACGATAACCGACCGTGGTTAATCGACGACAATTTTCTCAACTCTATCCGAAGATGACGCGGGAGTCGCGTGACATTTCGCTCGCGCGGAGACAGCCCGCGTCCGTTTATTAATCGATCATTCCGAGAGTCGTTCTCTCTCTGTCCCTCTCTCTCGGCGTCCTCCGTCCGAGTCGCCCTCGAAAGGCAAATCCGGAGAAGGCGATCCCGCGGCAATAAGCGCGCCTAGACTACGTCACTCGGAAGAGATGTAGTTAGTCGAGTGTGTGAGAGCGCGTGTGATGATGGCATGAACGGTGCGCGTATCAGTTCCCACGAGACGGAGAGTGGAACGGGAGCGAGATGAGACGTGATCCCACCGTCGATGCGCGACGTTTAACAGCCCGCTGATCTGCCGCCGATCGACGGATACATCGGATCGCAGGAAAAAAAGATAACAGATTCGTTCGCCGTAAAGATCGTCCGTCGTCACGGCACCGGGACACACAGGAGCTATGACGAGATAACAGAGGCAGAATGAGACACAGCAGCAGCGGTAACCTATTCGGTTATGCGGTCCTCACGTTCACCCTCACTCGCTTCAAGGGTGAGTTCATTACGGCTTATTACGCGGCGCCGTGGCGCGCGATCAACAGCCCGCGCGACGACGTGGAATCTCCTCTCCGCTCTCTTTCCGGTCTACTTTGCCTTTTCTTTTGTAATGCTCATTGATTACCGTGCGCGCATTGTGCCCGCACGATCGGCTTCAAGTCTGAACGCTCGAGGGCCACCAGAAAAAATGGGGCAAGTTATATATATACATACGTGCATAAAAGTACATACGCGCGCGCCAAGTGGATATGTGCGTATGTGTGTATGTATGGATGTGTGATGTGTGCTCACCCGTGTTTTCAATTATTACGATTGTCGGTGAATTAAGTTTCACGCAGATGAAATTGTGCACGCAATTTTTGCAAAGTGTTCCATAAAAATGACGCTCGGTGAGATTCGATTTTGCGTATCTTTGCGAAACAAAAAGCAAAAAAACAAAATAATTTCGCAAGCACGTTGGATCTTCGTTTAACACTGTCTTGTAATTAATAAATTGTGCGGACAAAAAAACGCAGAAATATTTGCGCGATAACACGAGTAGAAGTAATGACATAGGCATTATAAATGTTTGTTGTTTCTTATTTTTCACTTTTGCGATAACAACAAGTGTCTATTAATATTTCACAGTACAAGCAGATGGTGGAGCTGCCTGTAAAGATCAACATGGAAACTCCTTTGAAAGTGGTTACCATTACATCCCAGGACCTGAACCATGTACCTTTTGCGTTTGTGATAACGGCAATCCGAAGTGGTGTAAGGCGTTTTATTGCAAATTTCTTGAGGTATGTGTAAACACACAGCAAAAAAAGTTTACCAATCGAAATAAATCTAAAATAACTTCGAAATAAACTAACGCAACTTACATAGAAGAAGTATGTGTTAAAAAAGTTTTCTTCTGTGTAACAGGAAAATTGCAAGTCTTATCGCCGAGGTGATACTTGTTGCGAGTTTATCTGCCTGGATGATACATCGACTAACAAGGGTGATGGAACCGAGACTAACGCGTTAGACGGAAATGTAAATTATGATATAGGTCTAGGATCAGTCGCCATTTTTGTGACGGGATTATTTTCGCTGTGTTTGTTAGTTCTTCTGGTGTATCGCTATCTGTGTCAAAGTAAAATGCAAGGTAATACATTTGGAATTAAGATTTTATTTTTCCGCAACTATGTTTGTTATAAAAACGTGGTTGGTGTGTCAGTTTGTGTGACAGGTCGCGAGAACAGACAACTTGGAGAGGACCAAAGAAGCTTAGGTAATATGGGTTATTTGGAGAGAGGTGGGTTGCCCCACGGGGTTCCCATGGACGATATGCCGTGCGGAACGGGCCTTTACTCCCTGTGGAAACCGCCTTACTTTCCGCGAGGAGAAGCGCCGCCACCTTACGAGGAAGCGGTCGCGGCCGCGCGAGCGGAACTGGCGTTGCTGTCAATGAATCCGCATCCGCTGTTGCCGATGAATTATTCCGACAGTTACATACCGAATACGAACAATCACACAAGCGTGGCGGTAGTCACAAACGCCCGGAGCGAATTGACTGTTAACACGCAAGCGTCATCCAACGATAGTCACGTAAGCACTCCGTTGATATCCGCGTCGAACAGACCGCTCTCCAGTCCCGGCACGTTCGCGACCGGCAGTTACCGACCGGTCAGTCAGAGCGGCGCGACGTCCACCGCTGGTTTGAATACAAACACCTCCACCACGAGTTTCACAATGGGAACAAACACGTACGAGAATCTGCCTGTTCCGGCGATGAGTTTTAACAACAGTCAACACTCCGGAGTGACCAGCGCCAGCGCGCAACCGTTGCTACCGATATCGCACTCCACGATACCCAAGAGTTATCGCCAACAAACGTCGACTCTGCCGTTGCAGAACGGCAACAGCGGCGGCGGCGCGTTCACGATATCGGCGACTCTTTCGAACTCGGACGTGTGCTCCCATCGCACGGTTCCGCGGACACTGACCACCCGAGTCATCAGCAAAGCGATGGACGTGCTGACCGATTGCTCGGCGAAGGACTATCTCTGCTTGTCGCCGAGCAACATCGCGGCGATGCCGCAGAGCTTGTCGCGTTCCGTGCAACAGTCAGCGGCTCTGGCGAGTCCGAGCAATTACAAGAGCATCAAAGAATCGGATGCATTTTACACGGACGCGCCTGTGGCGTCAGCGTCCGGTCTAACGCAATCCGAAACGTATACGGCAAACGTGGCGGACGCATCGGAGAAACCTCGAGAGTTTAAGGTACAGAAAACGACAATTTATAAATTTGTAAAAAATACACATATATCTGCGATGATCTCGCTGAATACAATATTTTCATTACTTGTTGCAGCCTTCGCTGAGCGTAGCTAACGAGATCAACGCGAGCGGCAGCTTCGACTCGATAACGTGCACTTGCAGCATACAGGCTTTACCGACTTTGCACGACGACACGGACGACTATCGGAGCGAGTGCGAGAACTGCAAGAGCGCGACAGGTTCTCGCTATTATCTGGATAACGAGGACGAGCTGCTCGCGTCACATCACGAAACCATGACGCTGCACAGAAGACCGGACGACGCAGCATCAAGTGCCACACCGCAGTATTATAGAACCTCACTTACACTGCCGACGAGTACACGCCAACGTACAAGGTAACATTCTGTCAACGTTTCATTCTTCATTGTTATGGAATTGTGGAAATATATATGTACATATACACATATAAGCAATACTTTATTACGATTTACAAAAATGAACACACATTGGTGCGTACAAAAGATTTTTCAGAAAGATCAGATTTTAAAATACTGTTTTTGAAATACCATTTAGGATTTCTGGGGCTCGTGAAAATTGGTTCAACACCATGCCAGAAAGTTCTAGCGGATCTTCCGACGAAAACTAAGTATTGCGAAGAGAGAAATAGCGAAAAAACAATGTTTAATTGCGTAAATAAGATTATTATACACACATACAACACAGGAACAACACGTAAATACAGTAATCTCTGTATGCCACATAAGTATTAAAAAAAATTATCTATACAGAGTGTCCCAGAATTATCGCGCTTCTCCTATCGAACAGGATAATCGTTACCGGTTGAAACGACGGCGTAATAATTTCTCATGTTGAGATATTTGAAACAAAAACAAAAAAAATTCGAACTCGTTGTACAACACTCGCAACGCGACGTAAAAACTTCTCTTTCAAACTTTCGCGAATCTCTCCATTTATGTCGATATAGTAGCACAGTTTAAGTCTTCCAAAAAAAAAAAAAAAATCTCTCTATTCTCCGTACATGACATTTGAGAGAAACTGCCAGTTTTTGGGACATCCTTTATAGTGTACTCTCGCCGTAAATTAATACCATCATCGTCGTTGTCATTTATCATTAAAATTAAACAACGGAAATATGGGAAACTTTACCGGCGAACTTCTTCCTGGTCCACGGTGATGAGAGAGAGACGCGAAGTTAATAAGAGAACAAGTGTCACGATAAAGTTTCACAAATTTCCTCGCTACCATAATCAGCGTTCAAATCGTTATCGTCGTGTCGCCCACTAACTGCGTTACACGTTTCCACGACAGTGTATTTTTCAGTATTAAACTTACCTCTGCCGCGAAATGATGAAAAAAATAAAAAACTTCCAATTTTGTTCAACATCCAAAGAATTATATATATAAATTTTAACGATAGATATCTTTATTGTAAAAAGTAGAATACCATATCTCTGTATATGTATATGACGTTAGGATAATTACACCAAGTGTGTAACAAGAGAGACATGAAAAAAACTCTTTTCTTTCACAAGACGTCTGTAAACGCGAGATTTCGGTTTATATTTTTTAATATATATATGTATATTACAATATAAATTATATTAATATATTTGTTAATTATAATTAATATATTTGTAAAATACATTAATATTATATATAAGTTGCCTTTTTGAGGCACATCGTGATGAGATATTAGAGGAGTTCAAATAGCAATCGCGAATAACTTCTTGTGCGAGTTACGAATCGGCCCGTGCTCCCGGGGTTAATTGGAGAGAAACTGCGTTGACATCGCCGACCGCCTTAATTCGTTCGTCTCTCTCTCTCTCTCTCTGTCTCTCTCTATCTCTCTCTCTATCTCTCTCTCTATCTCTCTTAACAAGAGAGTTATGAAAACTTTTTTTTCACAAGATATCAATAAACGCGAGATTTCTGTTTATATTTTTTAATATATACATATGTACATTACAATATAAATTATATTAATATATTTGTTAATTATAATTAACATATTTGTAAAATATGTATAAGTTGCCCTTTTGAGGCACATCATGATGAGATGTTGGAGGAGTTCACTACCAATCGCAAATAACTTCTTTTGCGAAGAGTTACGGATCGGCCCGTGCTCCCGGGGTTAATTGGAGAGAAACTGACATCGCCGACCGCCTTTCGATTATGTGATACAAATGTGTATTTTCAAAATTCGTCGTTCTGATGGTTTCGGAGTGTGATATTTGTCACGTGTGATTGTGTTGACGCGCGGTAACGTTACATATCTTTCCGTTTCTTCGCTTAATTTCGCTACGTCGTCTTGAAAAAGATGCGAAACCACTTGAACAACACATTTATTTGTGTACATAGATTTTCATCGAAGTTGCCAAATGTTCAAAATTGTTAATTAGATACGATTGATAATAATTGTTAGATATAATTTTTATTTTAAACAATCAAAGAATTAAAAGCGTGAGTTCACGTTCATTAGAGTAAAAACAAATTTGTGATGCTTTACCAATGTGTGTAGATATGTGTAAAAAAAAACAAAAAAAAAAAAAAAACCAAAACAAAACAAAAAAAAGACACGAAATTCGGCTGCACCTTGTGCCATTTTTCTGGTCGGAAAGTAACGAAGAGTGAAAGTGCCGAACTATTAGTCGAACGAACAAAATCGAAGTTGTAATCGAAGAGATATTTTAATTGTAAATTGACCACAATTCGAATAGAACGAGAAGGAAAACGTACATAGATGAGTACAAGCAGAGTATTTTATTTTGCATTTTGATTAACGGCATTTTTTCAATCAACAAGAGAGCTGGCGATGTTTTAGTTTTATTATGTTCTTGGTTTCATTTTTAGAATATTTATGTCTTCTCTCTTAATCTCTCTCTCTCTATCTCACTCTCTCTCAATAATTCACAAACGTCGTGAGTCCATAGTCCTTTGTAATTGTAACACGGAACTTCTTTCGGCTTCTTGAAAAACTTGTAACTTCTTATATTCATGATACTGTGAAATGATTAGCAAATAAAATCTTTTCTTCTGAATGCCAATTCACCTGAGTGAACATGTACATTTCTTGCATCTCGTTTCTGTGTGTGTTTGTGTCTCGAATGTGTTTCGCGCCCGCGCGTATAATGTTTTGACATTACTGTGAAAATAATTTGTTAAAAAAAAAAGAAATGTAAAATTACTACCCATATCTCGAGAGCATTCTTGAAGTCTCGAATTCGATCTTTGTCGCGAAACTCGCTCGCATCGATATTTCGAGAATCGTTCTTCGATACGAACGCAAAGTGAGTCACGGAGAAAGAGCGCTCGATTGTTTCGTCTTTCCCGCGATCATTGTCGTCGGGAGATTCATCGACAAATTTCCGATGTGTGCGCAAGTGCTTCTCTCGTAAGTAAAGAAGAAATCACGTTTTCGCGTGTCTTCCAAGAGCTACTTTCTCGCCGAATTGAACAGCGAAAGTGCGTAACGACGACCATTGTCAGGTACGTGCATACTTTTTACTACTTAATTACTTGATTCGTAGTAAAATGTTTCGTGCGAGAAATATAAGCACGAGATACGTCAGAAGATAAAAACAAAAAGGGAAATTTACAGCGTTTATGAACGATATGTAGGATAGGAAACGACAATCTTTGCGAATGTGCAAAATGTGTACGTCAAAAATTTGTCAAGTAGACGATGGCGGGTAGAAAACTTATACAAAGACTGATTACAATGTAAAGAGGATGGGGAAGAACAAAAAAATCATACGATATAAAGGCAGAAATAACAGACACACTGCGAAACTCTTTTCCTCGTTGCAGTCGTTAAAAATCTTTTATTTGTTTTCAAAGAAATTCGTCCGCACCCACACATCGCGATTACAAAACATCGTTCACAGATAAGGGAGAGCGGCGTCGGAATCCCGGAATGGATTCTTCTCGACGGGGAATTCTCCGGCATTCAACGGAATTCCGGAGCACCGGCTCCGCGTTTATTTGTTTATTTATTTTTTTGTTTCTTTTAAGAATCTTTTTACTATGAATCCCGGACTGTGTTCAGTTAAGCAAGAGAGCACAAACGGACGCAGGAAATGCAGGAAAAACAGGAATTGAAAGAAGTCGAAAAAGTGGAAAAGAAGAAATGAAAAGACGACTCCCCGATCTGTTGCGGAGCAGAAGCAGACAACTGTCATTAAATATATACAATAATTATTAAAATAATTGTTAAAGAATAAGTATATAAAATAGAAATCCCTCAAAGTTTTTAAAATTAAAAGACCATGCTTTAAAAAAGAGGAAAAAGCAAGAAATATTTTTGATCCATAAGTACGATTATTATTTACAGTATCAAAAGATTAATAGTGACGTACACTCTTTAGAATTTTTCTTGTTTACTAGTAGTTAAATGCAGAATACATATCAATTATACTGTCAATAGAAACATCTTGATAAATTTAAGCATTAAAATTTCGACCTATGTATATAAAAGAACTTCGGCTGCTAATGTAACTCTTAAATTCTAAAATAGTACATCCAATAGACCCCACATTTTCATCGCATATTTAGTATTAAATATGTAATTTTAAAACTTCGTTAATAGTGTAAACTATATGCTGCTTATGGAACATATGGGATTTAATGGCAGTTGAGATAACAGTGAACTCTTACTATTAAAAATAGAGTAGACACCTGCATCTCTTGTGATATTAACATTTATAATTGTGTATATGTGAGATTTCTTATTATTAGACAAATAGATTTCAGTTCATTTTGCGCTAAACGTGCAATGAAATTTTAAGACTGTTTAAATAAATTAAACAAACAAAATATACAACGCAACTATCGACAAACTGATATTGCGACAAATTAGATGTAAGCTTTGTCAGAACTGTTGTGTTATTATATTTAATAATTAAAACCAAGTTGTAAAAAATGATTCTGTAATTGAATATCAGACAATATAAATATGCTGCCTGCAAATATGCAAGTACTTATTAAGAGTCAGTGTTCTTCGGCTTGTTCTGAAAAATATACACACATTACATAAATATTATTCTGTTACTGCATACATATTGCCCGTGTTTATCGTAGTGACTGTCACATCCTTCCTGAATATGAAGTCCATCAGAACAGAAATAATGTTGGCAAAAGTTTAGACAGGTTGGCTTTTTTTTATAATAGTTTCCCTAATGAAAATTCATGTCCTTCAAAATTGCAATTCATAGAACAAGTTACACATAAATCCAATGCTGTAGATTGTTGATCGAAGCAAATAATGTCTACAGTGCGTTTTGAATAATGTACTCTTGAACTGTATATCTTGATATAATATATATTATGTACTATATAATGATATAAAGAACAAATGTGGAAATAAATAAATAAAAAATCATTAAGTAAAATATACACAACATGATGGTATTTTCTTGCGGTTTTGTGAACATAATATATTTTGTTGTAATGGATGTGTCGTAATCGGGTGTCAAATAAATATACAAAAGAAGATAATTAGTTTTACTCAATTTTCATGTTCTAACTAAATTTTTCTATTTAAATATACATAAATAATTTTCACTTTTCGTCAAATAAAAAATATCAAAAGTTTTGTTACCAAAGAAAAAATTGAAGTTTTAAATAATTAGTATAGCTTTTTAGTTTATTTTTTTAATTATTGTCTGTTCTATTTTTCTCCATTTTCGCTTGTTTTATCATCTTCTTTGTTCTTATTTGGATCATCCGGCTTCATCAAAGGGAAGAACAATACTTCCTATAAAAAAGTTTAATAAATTTCCAAAGTCAAATGAAAGCATATTGATAACGGTTCAAAAAATCTTTCCAAAAAACTTTCTCTATATAAAAGTGGAATAGATGTTTTTATTTCATTCATTATATAAATAGTTAACAAATTACTTACTTTAATATTATTTGTATCAGTGAGGAACATTGTCAATCGATCGATACCCATGCCCCAACCAGCCGTTGGCGGCAAACCGTATTCCAAAGCGGTGCAGAAATTCTCGTCGACTTGTTGAGCTTCTTCGTCGCCGGCTGCTTTATCCTTAGCCTGTTGCTCGAATCTAAGTTTGAAACATTCGTTAACTTATAATACATATTTGAAAACGCCAATAACAATTAAAATACCGTTTTTAACAATTTAAATACCGTGTTCTCTTAACATCTCCAAATTTTTCTGCAATAATATTTCAAACTATTGTGACAAACCTATTTTTTTTTATATATTTACCTTTCCCTCTGAACCACTGGGTCGTTCAATTCAGTGTACGCGTTACAAATTTCCTTTTTCATGACGAATAATTCGAATCGTTCTGTAAGTCCTTTTTCAGAACGATGCCATTTTGCTAATGGCGACATTACTTGCGGATGATCAATGATATAGGTGGGATTAATACACTTCTCCTCAATAAATTCTCCAACAAGCTGTTATAAAAAACATAATTTAAGATAAATAATACTAGTGCGCGTGAAAGATACACAAGTATTAATTTAATATATTAATTAGTTTCATATCTATTTTACCTATTTCTACAATTATTTTTTTTCAAAACAAAGGAATGAATATGTCGAGACGTTATTACGTTTAATTTATATTTTACCTTGTCTAACAGTCTTGCTGATGTTTTCGGAGGAGGACATTCAATTTCATGTTGCGCACAAAGATCACAGAGAATTTTGTTCGCCTCTGGCGTGTTGAGCTCGTTAGCTTGTGGCAACTTGATTTTAAGAATCTCCTCTAAAGTTTTCATCATCGATATGCGCTTAAAGGGCGGAGTAAAATCGATCTCAACCTCTTCGCCGTCCGGTCCGTCGGGATGATACTTTATCTTATACGTGCCGAATAAAGACATTACCATACCGGACACCATAGTTTCCGTGATGCTCATTAAATCATTATAATCCGCGTACGCCATATAAAATTCACACGTAGTAAACTCGGGATTATGCGTCATGTCGATACCCTCGTTCCTGAATTGTCTACCAATTTCGTACACTCTGTCAATCCCACCAACGACCAACATCTGTTAAATATTTACAAAACAATTTTAATTTTATTTCGCTCGAAAAATGAATTTTTTACATATATAGAACGCCATAAATTCATTACCTTGTGATATAATTCCGGAGCGATCCTCATGTATAAATCCATGTTGAGTTCATTGTGATGCGTGATGAAAGGTTTCGCAGTTGCACCTCCGGGTATCATATTCATCATGGGAGTTTCGACCTCCAGAAAACCCATTTCATCTAGAAATCTTCGCACGTAAGAGATTATCCTCGCACGCAAGTAGAAAATTTGTCGAACCTTATCGTTCAATATGAGATCCAAATATCGCTGTCTGAATCTTGTTTCCTGAATTATAAATAAACATGTTCTTTGATTTCTATATGTAATATAGAAATATATAGGGGAGGACGAGATTACGGCGCTCAGCAAGTCTGACCCATTATCTCAATTACAAAAATTCTAAGTATGATGTATATTGCTTTTTATCTAATGTTTTTACTTCATATAAAATTTATCTAAAATAATAGTGTTATATGAGTAACTACAAAAAAAATACATTCGATGATAAACCAATTTAACATGAAGATAATGAATTTTCTTAAGTGAACATCATTATCTTTTCATCCCCTAATACGTTCTATATATATATTATATATATTATACTACATTAAATATAATTAATATTTTTGTTTACATTAAAATTATTATATACAGACACAGTCTCTTGTTCTAATACATATTTAACATATATTTTAAAGATTACTTCACACTTTGTTGCAAATTGTTCTTCCCTTACTTTTTCTTTTAAACCATAGTAGAGATGAGGTAACATATGCAAACATGGACTCAGCAGAACAATACTTTTTGGTATAATTGAGAATTCGCCCTTTTTGCTCTTTGCGGGACGGCCTAAAACACCTATAATGTCGCCCCTCTTAATCTTTGCATTGTCCTCCGCAAATGCGTTCTCGTCTTGATAAAACTTTGCATTGGCTAGTACTTGTATTTTAACACCTTCCCCACGAAGATCGTAAAAGATCAATTTGGTGCCAGATGGTCGAATAGAATGGACACGTCCAGCGATACTGCATTCTTCTTCGAGTACTTCACCGTCAGTCACAACATCGATATACTTGTCGATGAAGTTTTGGAGAGAAATTGTTACATGGAATTTATGGGGATAAGGATTAACATCGATAGATCTAAGATGATTGACAAAATTAGACCGGATCTTAAAATATTCCTGTAAACAATAAAAATTATGGTGAGCAGATTTTTTCTGTACAATATCAAAGTATGAGTCAAAGAAAAGCTTTACGCAAAAATTCTTTTATATCACTTTCAAGTTTAAACAAGAAGTAAATGACCAATTGGAATTAAAAAAACTTAATTAGTCCGTAAAATAAAAACACTTTACTGTTCTGCAAGATTTTTGCAAAATTTATATCTGTAAAGCAAACAAAATCTACCAAAAGTATATGTTTTTTTCTCTTTCAAAGTTATAATACATTACATTTGGACTAATGTCTTCATCTTTGACTATGTTCTTCTTTAAGGACATTGCTTCGGCCTGAGATGCTTCCTCCTTTTTGGCCTCTTCCTTGAGAGCTTTCTCTTTGGCCTTCTGCTCAGCTTTGAGGCGTCTTTTCTCCTCACTGCAACAAAAACATTTCTTAATATTAATATCTATGACAATTCGACACTTCGTATCATCGATTCATTACGCACTTCATGAAGAACCGTCGTAGGTCCGTCTGACGTAACTTTGTCTCGTGTCTCGCCAGACACGTTCGCGCTACCGGTTGCGCGTGGAAGACACCGCGTGGTACTTTGGTTAATGTACCAAGCATGATTGCTGCACGATTATCGCAATTAGCGCAATTAGACTTTACCCATATGATGTCTAGATTTCTCTACGAGATATAGCTATTTGCGAAAAACTGCGGGCCAATGCGAACCACGTCGCAAAGAGAGTGTAACGCGACGAACCGAGAAAACACATGTCTCGCTCAAAGAGGTTAGGTTAGGTTATGTGGGAACCGATCGAGCGCTAAAAGGAAGTGAAGCGATCATGCGAACAACGGCCCGGCGAGTGTTCGCCACAGATAATCTTGTTTGAAATTACACACTTTACTCACTTCTTCGATATTTTTTTCAACTTCTTATCCGCCACATCCATGTTCAGAGATGCCAGTTTTGAGCATATAAACGTAGAATATATAGGGAGCTTTCCAGCTACGTACACAGGTGACACTGTAGCTGCGTTCCGTTTCACGAATTTGTTTATACTATACGTGACGTGTACTATAGATAAATGTGCGCATATGCGTGAAACGAAACGAACTCTGTGTAACACAATGTCCATTAGTGTGAGAAAGAGCATATCAGTGTGTCTCATTCACACTAGTGAACACTGTGTTGCACAGTGTTGCCTGTGTACGTAGCTGAAAAGCTCCCATAAAGCCCCTTGCACAATGGACGGAATAGCGATAGCGATAGAAATAACACAGTTTTTAACACAGAATTTCAACTCGTCGGAAATTTTATCGCTATTGCTTATTCCGATTTTCTGATCTGCATTGATACATGTGTATTTTTTTATGTTAGATTCCGCTGTTTCTACCTTTATTTTTAAATATAAACTCTTTAAAACTTTTGTTATTTCTATCGCTATCGCTATTCCGTCCATTGTGCAAGGGGCTTAAACTGCGCGTTTCCCTCTCTTTGCCATGTTAAGAAAATGGGTGCATCCAGAAGCACGATCCAGTTTGCGTCGCGCGGCGCTTTAAATTAATATGCTAAATACGTTACGAACAAACTTACGCTTAATTTTGACGAAGAACTGATGATTTTCTGTATTTTCGTATATATGTATATATTTTTTTTTAATTCCTGGCAGTTTAAATAACAAATAAAAGTTTTGTATTAATTAGATTATAATTTTGAAGATTATTTTCAACAAGAATTGCGCTATGTGTGTATCAACACACAATTGATATGAAAATATTGCTCAGATATTTTTGTTCCTTTTTTGACCGATCGTCGCGCGATTTCACTCGCGCAATTGAGACGATGGGAAGTTTTTTGTAAAAAGAGGTTTGAAATCTACGAGCTATCGAGCGACAGACAACGAAAGATAGAGACGTCGGAGCCAGCAGACGTTGATGGGCTGCTCCTTTTTATCGTCGTGGAAAAAACACGGTCGTTAAACTTTTTCCAATGCGCTCGGGCACGAATAAATGCGTCCACGGTAGCAAGCGCTCATTAATTTGACGGAAATGTGAGAGGTCGGGGAGGTGGGAGGTGAAAATCCGGACTGAAGATGTGGTCAGACTCCGTCTTGTGCCCAAGGAAGTTTAACGTATACATATTTATGGACATTGGCGCGCCTCTGTTTCCGATCTTGCTAAAAGTTGTATTTTTGTGGGAAATAAAAGTGGGGCTGCAACGTGCGGCAACGACTGCAACGTTTCTCGCGATCTTTTTTATATAAGTAGTTTTAAGTATTGTTTGTGTGCTTGGTTCGGTTGTTCAATAACATATTGCGTTTTATTTCCGTTCTGTGTGTCGACTTTTGTGAGAGAAGCGATTAATGCCGCATGTTAGGAAAACGCAATGGAAAAAAAACAATCGTCAATTTTGAACAACATGTGCGCCGTAACGCGCGTTTCGCCCGCGTGCACTTGAACGTTGGAGGGCCAGCCGTTACAATTTGGACAGCCGGTTGACATTGATATTGACAGCCAAACGAGCATCCAACCGCAATGCATATATATGAGCCGACCACTGGAAGATGTCGGCATCGCTCTTCCGTATGCACTTGATGCAATGGGAAAACGTTGCACCTTGAGGGCTCGTGCAAAAATCATTGCGCGATATGCACGCATCTGTGTCACGTTAAGAAAAATGAAGCGCCGCGCGAGCGTACACTCGCAAAACGAAAACAAATATCGACCTATCTTTCCCGACTCAATATAATTGTAAAACCAAAAAAATTAAACTTAATAAATGAATAAATAATTAGTCTTAAAGAGCCGTTCGCAGGATGTTGTGCGGAAAATATGTCTTATATGTGTGTACACATATATAAGTAAATTCACGTTTTTCACGTGTGTTTTTCGAATTGAAATTTCAATTCTTAAATTCATATAAAATGCTAGTTTTGCATCTCATCAAAAAAATTAATCCGTCCATAAGTTTAATATCAATTCAGGTTTATGTGTCAACGTCTTTTTTTTCATTTGTGATGTATATTTTTTTTTAAGTATTTAGCTTGGTATTTATGTTACGATTTGGAGCAGCATGATTTGCTAAATTGATTTTTGCGGAAGTCAGTACATTTATTCCATTTTTCGTTGATCCACACCTGTTCGAGTGACTCGAACTTCAAAGTAAAATTTTTTTTTACAGAAGCAGACGTTAATTTGTTATATTCATGATACTGTGAAATGATTAGCAAATCTTTTCTTCTGCCAATTCACTTGAGTGAACATGTACATTTCTTGCATCTCGTTTCTGCGTGTGTTTGCGTCTCGAATGTGTTTCGCGCCCGCGTGTATAAATTTATTTTCAATAAAAATCCTTAAAAACTTTCTAATCGTATTTCGATATTTTATTATAATGTTTTGACATTATTGTGAAAATAATTTGTTAAAAAAAAAGAAATGTAAAATTACTACCCACATCTCGAGAGCATTCTTGAAGTCTCGAATTCGATCTTTGTCGCGAAACTCGCTCGCATCGATATTTCGAGAATCGTTCTTCGATTCTTACGAACGCAAAGTGAGTCACGGAGAAAGAGCGCTCGATTGTTTCGTCTTTCCCGCGATCGTTGTCGTCGGGAGATTCATCGACAAATTTCCGATGTGTGCGCAAGTGTTTCTCTCGTAAGTAAAGAAGAAATCACGTTTTCGCGTGTCTTCCAAGAGCTACTTTCTCGCCGAATTGAACAGCGAAGTGCGTAACGACGACCATTGTCAGGTACGTGCATACTTTTTACTACTTAATTACTTGATTCGTAGTAAAATGTTGTAAATGTATGTAGGATAGGAAACGACAATCTTTGCGAATGTGCAAAATGTGTACGTCAAAAATTTATCAAGTAGACGATGGCGGGAAGAAAATTTATACAAAGACTGATTACAATGTAAGAAGGATGGGGAAGAACAAAAAAATCATACGATATAAAGACATAAATAACAGACACACTGCGAGACTCTTCTCCTCGTTGCAGTCGTTAAAAATCTTTTATTTGTTTTCAAAGAAATTCGTCCGCGCCCACACATCGCGATTACAAAACATCGTTCACAGATAAGGGAGAGCGGCGTCGGAATCCCGGAATGGATTCTTCTCGACGGAGAATTCTCCGGCATTCAACGGAATTCCGGAGCACCGGCTCCGCGTTTATTTGTTTATTTATTTATTTATTTTTTTGTTTCTTTTAAGAACCTTTTTACTATGAGCCCTGTGCGTGTCAATCACGGGGGCTGGTTGTATACATGTGACACACAAAGTGTTACGCTTACACGCTATTCATGTATCTTGTATATATATATAATATGTATAAGATATACATAGTTCTTTTTTTTGTGTTTAGTTAGCAGCTGTGTTTTCTCAGCCCTGACAAAATACGTGTAATATAGTAAAATATATGAAAAAACCGCTATATACGTAGGCCGAAGTGACGCGGTGTCATACACATGCGAACATCTCTCATCAAGTTCATTCCCGGAATCGATATCCCGACTTCTTTTTTCTCTGCGTCGAAAAAACGCGCATCTCAAACGCGCCCGTAACGAAGAAAAAATGTCTCGAAACGCAATCTCCTCTCAAAAAAAAGCTCAAGAAAATTAATCTCCGAGTCGAGCACTTCTCTCTCTCTCTCTCTCTCTCTCTTTCTCTCTCTTCATTTCGTCTTCGCTGTAAAATTAATTTCCTCGAGTTCTTCGACGCAAATACGATATTGGACACAACCGTTACACCGAACACCTCCGATATCACTGGCGACATTGCGTTCGATAAGAGACATATCTTGTCTCTCCTCTCTTTGTGAGAAACAGTACATGTACTGTATGTTCGCCTTTTTTCGTTTCTTTCTCGTCTTTTATTTTTCTTGCTTAATCTGTCGTCGTGATACTTAATCTGGTGGTGTTTGTTTTGTTGCATCGACGCCACCGCGAGACCTCGTCAAATAGTTTCGCTCATCACAATCTGCTTCTCCATTTCTCTCTTCATGCACACGTGCACGTCACTACGCGCAGCGGCGATTTCCCAATCCTCTCCGACTCGCAATTCTCCGCAATAACGTTCGCGTAAAATCGAAGCCTCAAGAAATTGTTTGATTTTCGAAAACAATACCGAAAGATTTTCGTCCTGAAGATTGATAAAATAAAATAAAAAGAAACAAGAAAAAAAAAAAAAAAAAAAAAAAAAAAAAAAAAAAAAAAAAAAAAAAAATTTAAAAAAAAAAAAAAAACAATTTACTTTTTATTCTGAAAACTCTCGACTCGTCGGATTTCTCGATTCGCAAAATAAATCCATATCTGTCTGAACGTAGGAGATTTTTCGCGAGTTGTCGATGGATTTGAAAATCGCGGATGCAGCTTACAAAGAATTATACGTCGACCATTGTCCCGGCGCATCGTCACCGATCACCGCTAATCAGCGCGACGGTTCGCACAATCAGCGCCAATCGGCCTCGCAATCACAGCACTTCGCTCACGATCACCTTCTCTCGACGAGAATCACATTTTACAACGCATCGCACAAGAGGACAAAAATGTTTTCACGATATACAAAGGTGCTCTGCGTCTACGTCGGCAGAAGTACAATCAGCGATCTACATCTATGTCCATATACACGCACACATATGCCCATATATATGTACGTATATACACATTTAAATATATTTATTTATATTTAATTATATATCTATATTTATTTACGGTTTTTTCTTTCTTCATTTAAATTTATTCTTATTTATTTGAATCGTGCGACGAGATCGATGAATCTCTCGATGACGTTTATAGTCTCGTGTTGGAATGTTTTTTCGCGATCTTTCTTCTTCGTCCGTTAAACGTAAATTTTATCGAAATACTAAAACAAAAACAATATATATGGAAGTGTATATATTCAAGATGCAGATTGTTCAGTTCAGTCGGTGCGGCTCGACGGGGAACAGTTTCGCAAGAACTTTTTAATTGATTGAATATAAGGATCTTCGTTAAATCGTTTGTCTTACATTGAAGTGTGAAAGTTGAGACAATATCTTTGGAAAAGGATTGTACAAAGGTTGAGTCGAATTTCTCAAAAGTTCGATTACTGCTTTAATATGTTAAAACTGTTTTCGGTAAAAGCAATGTTCTACAATATCGTGAGATAAAGTTCTTTCTATCAAATCGGGAATATAGTTATTTTCACTTGAAGAAAAAAGTTCGGAGTAAGAAGTATTTTCCGAAATATCTCAACTTAAAAAAAAAAAAATAGAAGATTACGTATAGGAAAAGTCTTTTCCTACAGATTATCGATTAATATCCCAACCGCGGATGTGTCGAAAGACAATTTTTCGAGAATATTGCAGTCTCTGGAAAAGGTGGCATTTTTTTGCGTTTGCAGTGCTCGCTCGCTCAAGTTCGTCCACTCAATCACTTCGGTAGTTTTTTTTCTCTTTTTATTATTATTCATAAAATATTGTTCTCTACCGTCGTACACTGCAATTCTTCGGTGAAGAATTCAATCGATCCTCGCGTAGCAAAAAGTCCGCTGCGACATTGTCTGCGCGCGATCGTTCGTTACTAATTTTCAAAATTGTTAAAACTATTTCACAGTAATGTCTCTCATAAAGCGCTAACTGTGTGTGACGTTTTTCAGTAACAATTAAAGTCCTATAATATCCTTTAATAAAGATTAACTTTTCCTTACCAAGTAGAGTAGAGAATGCCCAATGAAATATAACATATAAAGTAAAATCCCTATTTAAATAACTTTATGCAACAACATTAATTAAATTGCGATTAAATTCTGCTTAAAGTTTTTGACCAAAGAACTCGACTCGACATCGTCAATTTATAAATTTAATGAAGTTCTTCGGTGCGTTATCACTAACGTTACACGATTATTTCTAGAAGATTGAGCTTTCCGAGAAAATTCAATGATGAAAATAGAAATGTCAATATCCGTCGTGAGCATCAGATCGAAATACCTATTCCGTACACCTGATATACAGGGTGTCCCAGAATTGGTTTAACATCTCTCGTAGGCAGGTAGAAGGAATAAAACTGAGGTGAAAAGTCCTATACCATTTTGCTAGATTCGCAATAGTTACTGAGATTTTAATTAACAAAGATCCGCGAATAAGCATGCATCGGGCTGTCTTACGCGCGTAAGACAGCCCGGCGCGCTTCGCACAATTACATTTTAATATGTATATGTTATAGTATATGCTGTTATATTAGCTCCTCCCATATGTCGCTATGGGTAACACCGTTAGCGCGCGAAGCGCACTGGGCTGTCTTACGCGCGTAAGACAGCCCGATGCATGCTTATTCGCGGATCTTTGTTAATTAAAATTTCAGTAACTATTGCGAATCTAGCAAAATGGTATAGGACTTTTCGACTCAGTTTTATTCCTTCTACCTGCCTACGAGAGATGTTAAACCAATTCTGGGACACCCTGTATATATATCATATATATTCACATGTACGGATTATACAAATCGGCATACCGAATATCGCGTCCGTGACACTTACTCGCAGCACGCTGTTTCTCAGATTAAGAACGAGTCGGTACAATGATCTACATGCATCATGCGCTCTCTCTTTCTCTTTCTCTCTCTCTCTCTCTCTCTCTCTCTCTCTCTCTCTCTCTCTCTCTCTCTGTCTTCTACATACTGCTGATTGGGAATTCTAAAGGCACCTAATATGTCTCGCTGGATGCTGTCTGCGTTGTACGTTGACAATTAGAAGTTTGAATAAGCGCGTTCGGCTCTCGAGACCCGATTACACAGCTCACATCGTTTTTTTGATTGAACAAAACGCGTCTCCTTCTTTGTTCATTCGTGTGTTTCTCACGAAACACGCTCCGCTCTCCCGCAAGACGGATTCAGATTTGCTCGCTCTCCGCGCAAGCTGTACATTTTAACTTCAGGAGATAGAGTTAGGAGAGCAGAAACAGTTCATCCTACGAACACACAACACACGCGAGTGTATCAAATTTAAAACAAAGAAAAAGAAAATTCGAGCGTGATATTCAAATCACTTTTTGTTTCGCACAGCTTTTGTTTTTTTTTTTGTTTTCTTTTATCTTTTTAGTCTTAAAGCTCTTATTTTTTGTGCATCTTATTACAATGGGTATATATAAAATCTCGTCTCGTCCTCCGACATGTAAAAATCGTAGACAAGAGAACCGGTTCACCGGAGGATCAAGGACACTCTTAATCGACTCTCGAGAGCGTGCGTTCGAAAGATAAAAACTCCCTAACCAGTGGGTTAATTAATTTTTTGTTACGATTATTACAATTATTATCGACTATATCGTGCGTTGCGCGTCGGAGCCTGGTGGACTCGTCATCCTGTCTAGGGACAATGCCAAGGAGAGAACGAACGATATCCGATCGATTCTCGCCGCAACGTCGCCCTATATCGGAAAGTAAGAGGTAGAAAAATATACGCGTGCATCGCGTATCCATTTGATTCGGTTGCAGCGGCAACGAGATTATTACGCGCGTTTAATCTCTCTGGACGCACAAAAAAATGACGATCCTTGGGATCGCTATTTCTTCCTTTCCTGCAATTTCATTCTCGTATTTTTTCTCGAATCTTTAACAGACATTTTTTTTTTTTTCAAGATATCTGTTCTCAGTGTAGATATTCGAAATCATTTCGCAAGTTTTCATCGGAAAGCCACACACGTCTATGGATTAAAAAATTTTCGTTTTTCAATCGTATCGATTGCGATGATGCGGCACGATACATCTGCGTACTTTTTTTTTTTTTTTTTTTTTTTTTTTTATCAAAGTGTATCGTACGAAATCGAAGTCTACTCTATAAAATTTCTCGGTGCATTTCTCCGAACGTATTTCTCCGAAACGATTGCCAATTCCTTCCGAAAGGGAAAAACGATTCTCTCCGTTTAACAAGAACGGAAAAATTCGCGATAAAATCAGACGCGGCGTCTGACACGCTTCTAAAACTCTTCCCGTCAGAAACTACCCGCGGATATCAATACGGAAGAAAGTGAAGAAGATAGAAGATGAAGAAAGAATCCGGACACGGAGGTGAGATCAAGTCTTTGCCATGCAATTGTTCACGCTTCTTCTCTTTTGTACAAATCGCCGCGGCGCTCGCTACAAAAAATTATACGTTTTATCTCTACGCGGACACGATGATGATAATATCAAGATTCCACATATCGCTATATCATCTAATTAATCTACAAATCGCTAATGATCTTTCGCTTCTTTCGAGTCCAAGCGGCACCGATCGCGCGCGCGCACGCGCGCGTTTACTCGCTAATTATTTACGCTATCTCGTTACACACTATGTGTGTGTGTACATGTGTGTCTATGTGTGTGTTTGTGTATGTGTGTATATATATGTAGACATATATATATCACTTAGAAAAGAGAAGCGCTACTAGGCATTCCACGAAAATCGGTTCTAGAAAATTGTTTAGGAAATCTGTTGCTCAAGGTCGCACTACGACTTCCTACCCTGATTGCGTTTGATACAATGTCTAGATACTTTAGGTTTTTGGCCCGTCGGTTGCGTCTACAGTCTGTGGTAATTTGCTTCGTAACTTTTTTGACTTGTTTACACACTTGACAGTCAAGCTCCTGTCGCTATACGTTCGCCGACATCGACGACAGTCGATCGATACGACAAACAGACAGGATTGTTCTCGCGAACATTACACCGTGCATCCGCGAAATAAGCGAAACAACAACTTGAAGAGAAATAAATTGTTCAAAACACTTTTCTTTTCCCGAATAACAGCGTGAAAAGCCAGAGAGAAGTGAACAAAATGCAATTCGATTGAAGATTGTGAAAAGCGTTTGAGTTTGAAAAATACAGAGAAAAAGATTTTCCAAAATCTCAGCCGAGTGTAATGCTTACGAGAACGAGAAATCCTTGTGTATAAATTTCACTACAAAGAATTACAATATGTACATACATGTGTGTACAAATGGATGCGAATTGTTTGCCCAAGTTTCGTGGTATACTCTGGCGCACGCTACATCGCGTTACTTCACACACGCTAAATTAGCTAAAAAACCGATCTCGTTCACATCTCGTTCACACCCGCTGCTGACACGTTGTTAAACTTCCGCTCGATCTAAGATATTATATCGCATGACAGATAATCGTCGCGCTTACGAACGAGCGATGGAGTAGGAACGAACTCTCGAAGAAACTTTGTTAGAAACTTTTAAGCCGCGCCTTGACACAATGCGTTTTACCAAAATCGTGACAAAGAATGCATTTATATATATTGCATTATTTACTTTAATCAATTTATATCGCACTCATGTGGGAGATTAATTCACGGTATATTTGAGCAACGATTGATGAATATTACTCACGTTGCGATAATGAAGATGGGTGGTGAAGTCGCGTGTTCGAAGAAATCCGTGCCGGATTATAAGTTCTCGTGACTCGACGCGGACTCAACAGGAAGATTACTCACTAAATCGCGATTGAAATTTAATGGCAAAAGAGAACAAAAAACGGCGCGAATTGATTTCGAAAATCTTCTGAACAAAAATCTTCTTTCAAATTGCACTTGCAACCAAATTCCAATCAAATTGAAAAAAAGGTTGTCTCTTTTTATTGCGGTGAGCTATTTTTTTTTTTAAATGATGCGATGTATAATGCGTCGAACAAACGCATTGTTCGAAGGCCTGCTTCGAAATGATCGATGTACGTCGATGAGTACGGCGGGGAGAAACGATGCTCACAAAAATCGGAAATACTCCCGGATGTACAAATGATAGATCGCGAATATTATGATGTCCGACGGATTGCACGAGGGGCGGTGGGAGAGGGGCAGGACAGGGATGTACAAAATGCGGTTATCACGAACGTAGACCACCTTGAGAAATGTACGATGTCCACGGAGAGAAATATATATATACTAAAAAGTATAAAAATATAGGGATTAATATATGTATATAATCAGCGTTTACCGTAAAATAGTCTCTTAAGTATTAAAACAGCGTAGAGAGAGATTTATGTGTAATATATATAGAAATAGATACACGAGAAACGTAATACATTTTGTTCTGCCTTTCTTTTTTTCTCTCTCTCTCTTTCTCTGTCTCTCTTTCTGCGAAATGCGCCAGGAAAACCGATGAAATATCATTTTCGTTCCTACGCCATTCTGGCGTCGTACAGAATTTTCTTTTTCGCAGAAGGTTTGCACGTACCGAAAGAAAGTGTGTCTCTCGTGGTCCGCGCGACTGCACGTACAAGTGAAGCGAACTAGGAGCTGGCAAAGAAATAAAGAGGAAACAAGATAATGGCAAAACACACGCATGACTTTCTCTCTCTCTCTCTCTCTCTCTCTCTCTCTCTCTTTCACTCTATTTTTTGTTTTCGAAAAAAGTTGCATGGCAAAAGCGCGCATCCTCGCGCGCTCTCATTACGTTTGCAAATTCTCTTCTCAGCTATATTTCTTTTCTTCCCGTTCAATCTTGACAACACTAACGGGTTTAACGTTTCTCGTAATCTTCATCGTACGTTCATTCCGCGCACTGTCTGTCCTCTCGTGTGTCTCTGTTTTCTGTGCGCGTGTTGTGATGGAATTTTAGAATAAAATGTGGCATCTCCCTCCTTCTTCCTCCTCCGTTGAAAGAGAGAAGACTTTTTCTTTCTCCTCATCTTCTTCCGTTTTGCTCTTTCCTTATCTGAGACAGCGCAACCACTTGGGAAGCATGGCCGCGCATCTCAAATAATCTCAAATGGAGCCACTAGTGTCACTGGGAAACACCATCATGGTCTCGGCCCCGTACGAGGGGGTCGGCGAGCTCCTCGCGTCCGATGCCCTGCTGGTGGAACTGAAACTGCTGGAGCTCAGGTCTTCGTAACTGGCCAACGATTGACTGCCACCTGGAAAAAAGAACACAACGGGTGAAACGTCGAATCGGCGACCGGGAAAAGTTCCTCTCAAAATCGTCGCAAGAAAGACTAGCGGTTGCGCCAAAGAAGCTTATGGTTTATCATCACTCTTATGAGATTGTCTCTCTTTCTCAGCTTGCGCGTCATTGGTCTTAAGGACAGAGCTGTCAAGCTGGAATAACACATTGTGTTCAATTAGTGGCGCATGTTGAAGACTAACGAATAATTTTGAATATAAAGACGAAGCAATTGAAATGAATAATTTTTTTTTTTTTACACTCAAAGGAAACAGAGAAGAGACATGTAATCAAACGAAAAGAATTAAAATAGAGAAAATTGAAAAGAACCAAGAGTTTCCGAGTTAAGAGTATCGTATCTTGTGATCCATGTACGTTAGTAAATTTCTCCTTAAGACCGATGATGTTTTACACTCAGTCAACTCGCAAAAGTATTTTGAACGAGTCACAAAAGGAAAAAAAATGACTCAAATAAGTTGCACATGATTACACATATTTCAACTCTACATATCTCGTGTGTTTCTCAGGATACTTTCGCGACCGACTGTGACTACGTGTCAGCAAATTATTGTATTTGACTTCAAATCTACATTCACGTGTACACACACACGACACCATCAGTAAAGTGAAAATTGTGCTGCGATTTTTAGTTGTCTCAATATTCACTTAATACATATAAATGGTGAGAGCAAGAATCCTTTGAAGAATGAAATTTATAATCGAAGGGGTGAGAATACGAAAGACTTTAACATCAGAGATGTGCGATGTGCGAGTAACACATAAATCTACACGAAGTATGTGCGTATATATATTTCATGTAAAAAAGTTAATAAGAGGACGAGAAACTTTTCAAGAAAAATAGCATGACGTATTGCGTTATGGCTGTATACTTTTATTTTCGTTTTATCGTTTTTGTCTTTTTTTTTCTCTTAAATTATATTACTTAGCCCCCGTAATGAGGGGGACGCTTCTTCCGCGAGTCAAGCGTCTCGCGCGCATGTCGAACATGATTCGTTTAGGTATTTGTTGTTTTTTTTTTTTTTTTTGTACATTTCTCAATTACAGTTAGTAAATATCGTTAGTGCATTTTACAATACATTCCGGCGTGTTTCCGCCACAAACGATTTTACACAGTGGAAGAAAACAGCATCGCGCCCTGTTCGCTTCCTTTCTCTTCACTTCTCGTAGATGATTCGTTCGATTGCAAGATAAAATTGTAAGATATACACGATATATTACGTGTATTTCAGCGTTGCTCAATTCAACGAAAAAAAAAATCCAACAGTGTTTCAATTCGGTGTTTATTTCAGTAGATACTATTTCGAATCACAGGAACTTTCCCGCCAGTTAAAATTGACACTCCCAATTCTTTTTTTTTTTTTTATTTAGAGTATCGACACCAAAAAATATTATTCTGGGAGTATATGTGTATAATTAAAGTAGATAACAATGTTGTACTCTTTTGTCAATTATTTCCAGAATGGAAACACCGCTTAGTGTCTACGTTAATGTTCTTTGTAGGGAGGAGTGCCGTGGAACAAAAAAAAAAACGGAATCTCAAAGACGGAAATTTATATAGATTATTCTGCGTATCACGCGCGCGTAAATTCTGAGACTTATATAAACATTATTCAAATAAAAATTTCCATATTGTAATCTCCAGTATTTATGCGAAACTTCGCGATCTTTCCGATAAGACTTTGCATTCTCTTCCGCAAACTGTGATATGTATTGTATGCGCGACGTTGGGGAATTATGTAGTATGTGTCCTCGTATTGATGTATTCCTCTGCAGTTTGCACAGTCACTCGTCACTCATCGATTACGAGTTAATAGAACGCGGCTAACAAAGTGCACAATGATACACTAAAGAAAATAATACTGAGCGTCATTCTCGCCCGCACTGACAACAAAACATCTTGTTCGAATTGATCGGAATTACGAAATCACCATGACGTGTAATTTATCTTTTTGCATTTTCTTTACGCATTTTGTATCGTTCAGTTTCTTTTATTTTTGTTGTCACTCCCCAGTGCACGCTCGAACGAAATTCCGCGGTCGGAGTTTGTTGTAACTATAAACTGAGTAAATTAAACAGAACTTTGTTCATCGAACTTTGGCATTGTGACATCACGAGTGAAAATCTCAAGCAGTCTGTCATCAGAATCATTTACGAGAACGAGACAAAGGGCTAACGAACGAGACTGACAAAAGAGTTTTTACATCAAGCACACTAAACGTTTCTACAAGCTAAAGCTTACAACATCGGAGAAAAAATGGTTTTTCTGCGTTTTACCTATTTATAAAGTTACACGAATAAATATGAAAGTAAAATCGAAAATATATTCATCTATCGACTATCATTTGCGTTTGCAAATTTCGGCAAAGACAAATTCATCGCACGGTACATATTTTGATGATCTAATCACAATTATTGCCTCTTTCGTAACGACCGACGTGTACATCAGCGCCGAAAAGTTCGAATATTGTCGGTCTTAAAAAATATATATTTCAAGTTTTATGCCATACACATTAATAGCGATTTCGGCTGGTCTGCACCGATGTGCCACCTGTGTAGAGTTGGTGCAATTGTGTGCAACACCGCATCGGTGTGTGTACTGATTACACTAACTGGCTCCAACTAATTTGTGAGAGCCACTTTGAGCACCTATGCGGTGTTACTGAGCTCAGACGAATACGCGGAACCAGCAAAGAACTGCTGCCATTCGACCAGCCGAACTCACAATTTGCACCGACACCCCAAATGTGCAGTCGGTGCAAACCAGCCGATATCGCTATAAAACTTAAACATACCGTAAAATAAAACATAAATAATATATATTCATGATAATGTATATTGTATAAAAAAGGAACGATATATATTATCATATGTAATATATTTTTTTCTCATTATTACATATTCTTATTAAATCCCGTAAACTTGCAAAACGTTCTTGCGCACGGCTTCCGGATTGATTATGTTATTTTTATACTGATTCTTTCTTGTTTTTTTTTTACACTGGCAATCTTACTTTAAATAAATAAATCATTGGCTTCACATATGAAGCTGCACCAATAATGTCTCAATATTAAAAGATGCAACTTCATAAAGACATTTACGCCACTGTCTGTATGTAAAAACTATAACGCGTCTGTGTAATAGTAATAATTTAGAAATAATTTATACAAATAGCAATACTTAGTTACTCAATGTTGTTTTATAAGACCGATAATATATCGCTTTTATTACGTTTCTTTTTACCGTTAACTCGAATGGATTGTCTCACTGTAAAAAGAAATCTCAATAAAAAATATTGTATAACGTATTGTAGCTGCCGATGTATACACAGGTCGAAACTGTGTTGATATTACCCGAAGATTGTTATTGCGAGATGCCGATTTGCCATAAATCGCGATAAATAATACACAGGATCGGCCATGTCGTATGGAAAAAGAATTATATATCTGCGCGCGTTTTTAAAAGGAAAATACTGGTTAGTTGCTCGTAACTACTACACAGGTAAATTGTAATACAACTCGATATACACACAGAAACGAAGAAAGTAAAATTAGAATTATTTTATAAACGTAGAATTATTCTATAAATTAATGCGCACACGCGCGCATTAATTCATAGAACAAAAACTTCTATTACTACCATTAGGTAATATCCACACGAACATTGGCTCCGAAAATGAAAAATAATACTTCTCCTCCGAGAAAAGCCAAAGGATATTAAATCGAGAATTCGACTTGTGTGATTGTTTATAAAGTGCGCTTTGCAATTTTTGGACGTTTATAATACTTCTAAAGTGTTTTCCTCTTCTCTCGTAAGGCCAGAAACACATGCGAACGGAAAACGCATCTTTTGAACGCTTGTAAATATCGCAATGATCGAATGAATCGCTAATAAGAACAATATATGAGGACCGAAGTATCGTTTTCAAAAGCGTTATAATACAATTTGTTTGTTTGTTTGTTTTTTTTTCACAATCGATATTATACGGTCAACGCTCTTCTCATATACACACGCACGCACATATCCCCGACACGCACTGTACGCAGTAAATTTGTCGGAAATCATAAATCGTTTCTCTTTTTTGTTTTCTCTCTTTTTTTTCTTTCTATGTGATACATGCCTGCATGTAACGGTGTTAAAGAGTAATCACGACAAAGATCAAACGTGCGACGAGACTTTCGATCAAATTACGAGTAGACGCAACAAGCCCGTATGTATAATATATATGCTGTTCATAAAATATCTAATGCCATTTAGATCGAGATCACTATCAGCTGAGGAAACATCACAGTTTAATAAAGAATTTCTTCTTAAAGAGTCGAGAAGGTGAGTCGTGTGAATGTTTTACTTCGCCTTGACGATGAATTCAATTAATTTGCAGGAGACTCTACAAGACGACTGTAGTATTTTTTCAATTAATCGCACTCTGTATACTCGTTTATTATATTTCTAACAGTAGCGGAGATAGAGCAGGTTATTTTTTTTTTTTTTATTATTATCAGCAGATTTTCTCTTTCGAGAGAGAACTATACATTGCTTCTCGTACTGACGAACAGGTAAAAACAATTTTTTCGCGAATAAAACATCCTCCACACTCTTTGCTCTTTTTTTCGAAATGGTTTTACGGTTGATCTTCGGGTCAATAAAACTATTTGTCTCAAGAACATACTTCTCCGCGTTTGAGTTTCTTCCCTCCTAATATTTTAGTTTTATATTATAAACGATTGTGACAACATTTGTGACGGAAGTTGCTGAGTCGCGAGGCTACTGAATTTTATATTACAAGTAGTTCTCTCTGTTTTTCTCTTTTAAATATATTCTCGCACGAACGATATATCGTTTATTTTTTTTTTATCTAATAATTACGACACAAAAAACGCAATGTTACACCTAGACACACACATGTTTTATGCGTTACCATCGGCAACATCAAACACGTTTTACATAATTTTTTTTTGTTTTTCTTTGACATTTTTTATTTCGCAAGAATTAACATTTAAAAGTAAAACGTTTACACAAGCTAATTACGCGCCTGCGTAGGCCACTCGAAAATGCGAAAGAATAAATAAAATTGTAAAACGTAAAAATTTAAAGATATCAGAGATTAATATAAAATAAAAAAACAAATAAACGTTTTGAAATAGCAGAAAATTTTGTCAATCATATCTATAAACATAGATATAATAAATAAAAATTTTGAAAAACCAACAAATACGTGCAGACAAGTATAACAACATATCACATAGTTGCATCAAATCGCTTTATATGAGTTATTATGTTTTTTTTCTAATTATATGAATTAAATATATATTAATTAATGTAAATTAAATATATATATATATTAATTACACAATATTTGTACTATGTAAGTTTATAATTATAATTTTCGTAAGTATAATATAATTATACTTATCAATTCAAAAAAACTAACAAAAAAACATAAAACATATAATAAAAAAATAAAAACAAATTTTTAAGATATTTTTCCAATTGACGCACCATTTTTTATTTCTCAGTCATGTCCAACTCTATAGTTACTTAAAACTCAAAAAAAGACAACAAAAAAATCAAAACCAAAATTTGTCAGCCCGAAGAAAAAATCCTATAGACAAATTCAAGAGATAGATTGTGTACAATTATATACAATCATAAGATTGTTTCAATCTCATAATTATATTTTATAGCCAGGTATCGAATTTGTCTATACTGACTTTTATTTGCCTTTTGTTTTTCCTTTCTTGTCTCTTTCGGGAGCTCATGACATATCACACTAAAAGAAGTTTTCTAGAAAAAAATTGAAGATAAAGTACCTAATGTTTGCGTGTATAATAAAATAAATAAATAGAATTCGCTAAACAAACGACAAATTAGAAGTTACAAAAATAAAATTGAACTCGCATTATTAATGTGACGATAGAAGCATACAATGGGCCTAGGTTTGTGTAATTCAGGCGTGAAATAATAACGATTCACTATCCGTTTTTTTTTTTTCAAATTCGTACTATTATTATTATTTTTTTCTTTTAGCGACAAACTGTCAAAGAATATTCGTCTGAATATTAGCACACACGATCAATAAATATAGAGAGAGTCTTCTAAAATGTGTTTCAAAAATAAATAAATATATATATATTACATATTGCACAAAGGTGCACAAAGAATATGTACAATTAAATTAAGCGCGATTTGTGTTATTAGTTAGAACTCACATTCTAATCAAATAAAATACTACGATTCAGCGAAAAAACAAAGGGCAGTATACCGACAGTATACCCGGTCAAAAAGCATAATCTCTATGGCAGTAAAGATGTGTTTGAAAGCTTGATAGATCTTTTAATGAGAATACCTTGCGCTACAACAAAGAAATATACATACATATAATATATATATATACACACACACACACATATATATATATACATATATGTATATATTGATCTATATTGCGTGCCGGATGATGATGATGATCGTCACTCGAGGGAACAGAGCTTGAAGATGAGCCCTGCAAATGAACACCTAATGGCCGATCGTTTGTCACATCAGTTTGCTTGTACCGAACAATTAAATTACTGATAGTGGGCAACGATATACATATATATATATACCCAAACTTAATACTTTTGTTGTTTTTTTCTTCTTTTTTACGATCTAAGGCAGTAGAATTGAAATCGCTACATGGTTGCTCGAGTGCCAAGTCGCAGAAGTGTGAAGGATTCTGTTCTATAAGAGCTCTCCCGTTAGTTCTACACCCCATTTAGAACAAACGTCGAAAGCGTCCTAGATAACATCCTATAAGTGTCGGAACACAACCTTGCCCCGCTAAAATATAGTGTTCATTGCGCGCGCGTGTGTTCTCGCTATCAACTCAGAAGCGTTCTTAAAAAGATTTTGAAGAAAAAAGAAAAAAATTCATATAATTCATAGTTTTCTTCAGCAGTTTGATCATCTCACGATTATTTTTCAAATCATCTCAAGTGCCAAGTTTTTGATATCGAAAAATGTCTAAACGTCATCACTAATGAGATCGTTTCAACGAAATTTCGACAGTTGTTATCATCATTGTAGCGAAACACACGCCGATTACGCAAGACCCGGTGCGAAGTAACTTTTGAAACGTTCGCGCACAGTCATAAGTTCTAGATCGTTTCTTTTGCTGGAAACGAACGCTAATCCACCCCCGTTACTTGCATCAGGAGTATGTAGAGGGCAAGGCTGGCCCTACGCACGTCCATGCAGCAATCCTCTACTCATCTGTGCTGCTTCCTCCGCTTGGATCTGACGCTCGATTTCTTCACGGCCGTCTCCTCGGGCGTCTTCTTCGAATGTTCCGCGACTTCATTTCGCAGCTTCTCCGCAAACTCGGCGCGAATCAAATCGTCCAGCGCCTTCAAGGAAACTGGATCGTTTCGTTCGGTCCCGCTTTCTTCTACCTGCTGCTGCGGTTGAAGCTGCAAAGAAGATTCTCTTTGCGATTCTCTCCTTTCGGCTGCGAAGTTACCTCGACGTGTCTCGTCGACGATCGGTACTTCCGTGGCGAGAAGAGGTCTGTTCTCTGCTAACTCGTTATCCCCCTCGTTCTGACGGGCCTTAACTCGTGCCGTGACGCTCGCTATATTCTCGTCCGTGACTTTCTTGCCCGCGCAAGGTTCTTCGTCTATTATCGGCGTAGGAAGGACGTAATTCTCTACATGGACACTCTCCTCCGTCGTCGTCACCGTCGTGCTCGCCTTCGTCTTCTTGACACTGTCTTTTTCCGCCGTATCGTCCTTGTACCAAAGGAATTTGGATGGTTTCATTAGCGCTGTGTCGTCCGCTACGTTGAACAAATTCTTGTCCGCGCGAGGTTCTTTGTTTATTATCCGGGCAGGTCTACCGGGCGCGGGGAGATCTACGAGAGAACTTCTCTTCGACGTCGTGGTCTCGTCGACGTTTTCTTCTTCTGCCGTATCGTAATCTCCTTCGTGCCAACGTAACTTGGATGGTTTAACAGATTTATCTGATCCTGCGACGTTGAGATCTCTGACAGTAGAACGTTTTTCGACTGTACGGGAAGATCTGTAAGACGCGGGAAGGTCTAGAAAAAAACTTTCGAAAAAATTTTTTTTCAACGTCGTTGTTGCGGTCTCATCGGCATTATCCTCCTCTGCCGTATCGTAATCCCCCTCGTGTCGCTGGAATTTAGACAATTTGTCACTAGCGCCTTTCTCTTTTTTGCCTTTCTCTTTTTTGCCCTTCTCCTTTTTGCCTTTCTCTTTCCGAAGAGATTTTCCACAGGACGTGGGAAAATCTATGGGAAAGCTCTCCTTCATCGTCGTCTTGTTGTCAAAGACACTGTCTTCCTCTTCCTTGGACTTGAAGCATTTGTGTTCGTGCGTTCTATGTGTCGCGAATTCCAGAAACGTGGAGTCATCTTTGTCGTCGAATTTCGCCTCCAACTTTTTCGCTTGTTCGCCGATCCCCGGCTTCTCCTCAATCTCCACCAACGGTTCGAGATCCGTTTCCTTGCGAACTTCTTGCGAATCCGACGATATACTTTTCTTCACGATCGAGCTCCACGATATCTCCGTCAGAGGAGAGAAATCCTGAGTTCTCGACTCTTTGCTCGACTTGGGCGTGTTCTCTTCTTGCACGGCCTCCTGCAGTTCCGCCATTTTCACTTTGGAGGAGCAGAGTAGAGGCAAAGGAAGTTCCGTTGAGCTGTTCTCCTGTGAGAAGTTCGCGGAGGACTGACTGTCCACATGTGACTTCTTGCTCTTGCGTGACTTCTTGACGCGCGTTCCAGCGGTCTCGGTGGCCGTGAGCAGAACCTTGCACTCCGGCACCACGGCGGCGTCCATCTCGGCCTTTTGCAACGCGTCGATGTCAATGATCTCGACGATATCGCTGTCGGTGGTCTGAGAAGCCCGCTTGCTTGTGTACAACCACAACGAAGTCGCCTTTTTCGAGCGACTCTTGGACTTTCTCGTGGGGCTCGGGTGAGTGCCTTCCGATTTGTCGTGATCAGCGGAACCGCATCTGTCGAACTCATCCGATCTAGGCATATTCTCTTCCACGGGATTGTATATCACGGTAACCTCCGCGGTTTCCGCGGGCTCGCTCTTCTCGATCACCATAATGTCCTTTTGTTTCTTGCTCGACTTGGACTTGGTTCCTTGCTCTGTAGCCGCTTCCTGCGTTGAGAATTCTCTCTGCTCCAATTCGCGAATCTCGGAGTGCTGAACGTGCTCCAAGTCGTCGTCGGAAGATAAGGTGTGCCTGCTGTGCCTCTTGCGCAGGCAACTTTCGTTGCTCATTCTTCTCGCGAGCTTTATCGCATCTGCGTCACCTCGTTCCGAATTCATCGAATCTAGACAGAGATCAGAACTGTGTATGTACTCCAGATCGTCGTCCGAGATTGTGCTCTTGCTGCTCTTCCGTTGCGCCGAAGGAGAGGCCAATTGCGCGGCGCAGCCGCCGACTGCACCCGCATCTTTGTGCTTGTTGTCGTTCTTAGCGCGCATCTGCATCACTTCGGACGCGTGAATGTGCTCGATATCGTCGTCAGATTGAGTAGACGTGAAAGCGGCATAGTTGCATGGCTCTACCATTTGATACTCTATGGAACTGAAATCGTCCATCGGTGGAGGATCCAATGGCGGTAACTCGTCACAGTCATCAGTAGATTTGTCCGCTTCCGACGCAAGTTCGTTTAAATCCTTTTTCTTCGAAGTTACTTCTGTAGTCATTTCTGGCTTGGACAAGTTGATAGGATAGTCCTTCTTAACCTCTTCGTCCTTGGACGTCATTTGATCTCTTTCAGAATTCTTCTCTTCTTTGTTTTTTACTTTGTCACTTTTATGCGTCTTTGTTTCGGCTCTCTTCTTATCGATATCTTTCTCCTCCTTCACGTCTTCGATTTCTTTGTTCTCTCTGACCGTATGTTTACGCGTTGTGCGTTGTTCGACCGGACGTTTTTGCGCGTGATCGTCCGACGAAGATTTCTTTGATGAGGTTTTTTCGAGATCGGTTTTCTTCAAAGATTTTCTGGACCTTTCGTCCGCGCTCGACTGCGCCGTCTCGACTTGCATTGTTTTGTTCTCCATCAGAGTGACGCTCTCGTCGTCGTAGCTGACGACGTATTTCGCCTTGGCGAGGTGTCTCTCGTGAACTTCGCTGCGATAATCTTCTTCTCGTCTAGCAAACTTGTTGTTCTTGCCGGTGCACCACAACGTCTCTTTCGCCTGCGTCATCGGGCTGCTCGGGATCTCACCTTGTTCGGCACACAGACTGAGACTTGTCGGCACATCGCGAAAAGCTTCCTCTTTCCCGTAGTCGATCAACACCGCGGTCGTCGTCGCCATCTCCGCGCAGAGTGCGCGACGCTCCTGCAGCTCGCGTATGCTCTCGTCGGGTACGCTGTCGATCGCCGGCTCGCTCGCCGAGCGCATCTCCGCGCAGATCTCGGTGTGCTCGCGGCTCAATGTCCGGCTCGCCGGTTCATCCGGGAGGTCCGCCGCGCCGAGCGAGGCCGGTCCCTCCTCGGCACACACGCTTCTAGGTGCATGGATCTCCTCCGCGACGGAGTCGTACTCCTGTAGGGAACTAATTGCGTCCTCATCCTCGTCGGCCGACACGGTAATCACGGTGCCGGTGTGAGGGTTGACGACTTTAGTTACCGGCTGACCCACCCTCTCAATTACTGTACGCCTCCCTAGTAACAGAAAAAGCCGTTGGCAGGTATCAATATTATGAGTCGCTGCTCGCGCGTGTCTTTTTCACTCTCTCTCTCTCTTTCTCTCTTAAATTCCCTCTTATTGTTTTATCACAGAGACAATTAGCTCGCTCGCATGCTCGCTCGGGATTATGTTATACGAAGTGAAAAACGAAAAATCAATCACAGAATCGTCCAGATTCAAAGAAAGTGTTTTACGTATAAAATGCGAGTGAGATTTTTGGCAACTACTTTGGGAAAAACTCGGTGCTTGACAAACAAAAATCTCGAGCGTATATTGAGGAGATAAATGTGAGCGCGATAAGAAACTGTAGTGAACGGTCTTTGTCTCTATCGCATTTCGAAACGTCCCGCGTGTCAGTTACACGGGAGTCGAGAGTCAAGACAAAACTTAAGAAGAGAAACACGTACTGTATTGTATAAATTGCAAAACAATTCCCTCTTTCTAAGATAATACACAAAGCTAAAAGCTCGAGCAAAACTGCGGTAGATCTACTGTGGTTAGTACAAAGACGGTACACAATTCGGTCTGAACGTTTTCTCTTTTCAAACGTAATAAAGAGCAGACGCCAACATACAGAATGTCTTTGCTTTGTTAGTGTTCGGATGTAATACGGTTACGGAAGGGGGGCATAATGAAAGATACCTGCCTCTGGCCAGTTCTGTATCCACGCAAACTTATATAACGCTACACAGGCAATCTCATCCTCTGTGTGTTACATGTACCGGAAACACATTACATTACTGGGAAAGAGAAAAGATTTGCTTACGAGTAAAATAATTTTTGCTATCGATCTGAGATTTCGCAAATTTCGGCGAGTATAAAATTTTTTTTCTCTTTCTGTCTTTCTTTCTCTCTCTCTTTTTTTCGAAAATCTCATTTGTTCGTTTCCTCTCTCAATATTGCCAGCAAAAAAAAAACACATCAGGTCGAAACACGCCGAGAGTCAAATTTCACGCGAATATACACATAGGTATGTATAATACATATAACCCTGCAAGCTTTGCGAGCTTCGAATGAATAAAACATACTTATAAGAAGTATATAAACACATATATTTGTTTTGTGTGTATATAATAAAAAACAATACACAAGAGATACACAAAAATCATCAAATACATATACAATGTCAAGAATGTCATTCGTTTGATGGGGTAGTAGTAATCAGCACGTGAATGACTGTGCGGTTATCGGACATGAGAAATGAATACAGTATACAGTATGTGATAATATAAGAGAATGCAGGCAAATTAGATAACAAAGAAAATAAAAGAACGATCATCATTCTACATTCACAAGAAATTATTTATCGCTAAGAACATAAAGGTCGCACAAAATCAAAATTATGTACAAACACATGTGTACGAAAGATATCTAAAACAGAAATATACAAACTTGCGCGAAGTTTATAAGTCGCTTCGGGGAGACGATGTGGTTACTGCTATTAAACGAAGATTGGACCCTGCATTCGTATAAATTTGGTGCCGCCGACTAAAACGTGAAACTCCGTTGCGTGACTGCGCACTTACCTTGGGCACGATGTGACGCGATGGTTATCTCCAGCATAGCTTCCGCGAGATCTTCTCTCAGCTGACTCTCGCAGCTACCGACGGCCACATTCTCGCCGTCCAGAGGATCGCCGTAAGCTTCCATGAATCTTGGTGATTGTTCATAGCTACCTAGCGAGTCGAAATAATACGTTTTATTCTCTTTTGTTTTCATAATGAAAGATTTCTCACTTATGCGCAACATTGCGATTCGCAATGTTTGAAATTACTGGCGCACTTACTTCCAGATCCATCAATGACGACTGGCATTAACGGTCTAGACGCCGCGTGGGGCATGTTCACGGGCTTCGATCTTGCCGGACGCGAACCGGTTATTCCAACTTCCACGGTCTCGGCTTCGACCAGATTAACAGCAACCCTAATGTAAAAAATACGTATAACAAATAAGTTTTGTTAAATTTCACTTTCAACAAGAAAAAACCAAAAAACAATTAAGAAGATTTAATCGAGAGAATTGAGAAAAACCAACCCGCTGGGAGCGTTGTAAGTTTTAAAGACAAATTGGGGCCCCATCCATAATCGCCTGTTCGGTCCAGCGTGTGTCACAATCTCAACTTGACTCAACCAACGATCCTCGGCTGTATCGAGTTCTTGGTTGTTTTTTAGTGTGAACGAAACACTGAGCAAGGGATTGGATAGAGGTAACGGCGCAAAAAGTTCTGCGGAATTGGGAGATCTGCAAAGTGGCCATTGACCTTTTGCCTCGACATCCAATTCGATCATAGTATCGTCGCAGACTTTTTCCTTTGGCACTCCTGCGAAGCAAACAAAACTTTAAATTTTATTTAAAAAATAAGCTAAACTTTTGCAAAACATGCGATAAAATATTGGTCACGTACCAGCAGCTGGTTTAGGTTCCAAGTCGTATTGTATCATGTTTCCGTGACAAGCCATGATAAACAATGAATCGACCGCTCTCTTGACAACCTTGCTGCTGGACTCTCGCTGCGCGTACATCCAAGCTCTAGGAGGAGCGAAACAGGCGCAGATCTTTAAAGGCAAAGTCCCGCTATCGTCAGAATGTAACCGTTGTCTCTGTTGCGGTCTACTGCAAAGTGCACGGTGTCTTTTAATTTTCACTTTTTAGTTTGATTTTTTCTTCCCAGCAGTTCTCCATATTTTATAGGATCGATACTCTACCTCGGTTGGGATGAGCTGTTGAGTTGGCCTAAAGAGGACGGTTGCCGTATCTGCGATAGAGGATGCAGTATGGTCGGATGAGGGTAGGGGGGAAGTCTAGGATTCGAAAAGGGATAAGTGGACAGAGGTAACTCCGTGTGAGACACAGGAGAATGGGATCGGGTACCGTCGTCAGTCAGGCCTGCACTTCTCTGAAATCTAGACAGCCTGTTGACAACGTGAGGAGTAGAATGCGTTCTAACGCCCACGGGACCTCCGTAAGGCGCGACGGGAAAGACATGGGTGGTACCTCTCACGGTAGAAACAGCAGCCCAACGTGCATCGCTTGAGAACACCATATCCTGATATGATAGAAATACAGTATCTTCACAATATTGATGTCTGAATACATATTCTTTCAAGTATAAAAAGAAAAACCGCGTAAAAAAGAATTGATTCACGGTACTGTTGTACAATGCTAATTAAATTGCGAAATAAATCATACCTGTACTTTCGCAGTGGTATCACCACGATGCAAAATGTACAGATGATGTACCGCCGCTAATGTCGGACCGCCGGGATGCGGTTGAATCTTGAACACGTGAAAGTCATGTCCCCGTTTGTCCGCCGTCATCAGTAACGCGCCGGTCAGGTCAAAAGTCATAGCGACGATTGGGTCACTATGGGCGGTAAAATGAGCAATCACAGCCTCCGCGTTTGTGTCGTCTAGTTCCTTCTCGTCTCTCGCGACCTGAAGATCCAATATTGTAACAACGCCAGGAGTCACGTCATTTCCCGTGTTGTTGACGGGCATCGGTGACACCGAGTTGCCAGTTAGACTCGAAGCTACGGTTTCTCCCAATCCGCGTAAACCTTTGCCCAGTGACTTCGCCGCGTACAAAACCGTTGCCGTGTAACTCTGCACACCTTCACCTTCGCAACCACCGCTGCTTCTCCTAGAGGGTATTAATTTTTTTTCGCTGCGAACATCACGCGAAATATAGTTGATTATTTAAGACTAGGAATAGATCCCTGTTATCTTAATATAAAAGATATTAATGTCATTAATAATGAATAAAGGATAAAATTTCGTACGAAATGTACCTGTAAGCGAGCCATCGTGTTCCCAAAGCAACAGGATTTGGATTTGTGCCAGGGCTTGTGTAGCAGGTAGTGATTGTTATAGTATTTTGCAACGTTCTGGCATTGAAGACTGCAATTTTTTCTAATAACGTTACGACCACAGATCGCTTGTTCGCCAGCACGTCGCAAACGGGACTCTTGAACGCTACACTGTGAACTGACTCGCCAGTTTTCAGGGAAAGAAAAGTGACATCGCAGAATTTTGGTCCCGGAAGAGTCGGATCCACCTCGGAGCAGATCGCCACCATTGGCCGTTTCGCTTCGAATTCGTCGACGTGTTCGTCGTCAGTCTTTGGATTCGATAGAATTCGAAGGGTACGGACCACGGCTTGTCGCCATGATAGGACTTCTGTAGCTTCTCCTGCCGCCGATATAAGCCATACCTGCAAAATATCGGCAATTGTTGTTACGATGTATTTCTAGATGCGTAAACTTGGCAAGAAAAATATATATATATATATTGAATGTATCAAAACAAAAAATAAGTTTCAAATACGAAACTACAAAAGTTTCACACACTCACCTGAACACCGATTGTATATCCTAGCACTAATAACAAAGGTGGTGTGCTGGAACCTTCATTGTAATCAGGATATAAAGTGGGATCGTTTATATCTGCATATTCAAATCGTGCCCATGATATGGTTTCTTTATTATCAGAGTTTGATACTCCAGAGTATCCCTGCAAATAAATGGAAAACATAATAAAAAGTTATTATTTTTTAGATTGATAATAATTAGAAGATTATTGTGATCAGAAAAACTTAATGTTACTTTTCCTACATTAACTTAATACAGTAATTGCTTAAATATTTAACGTTCTTTTACTAATATCTTACCTGTGGTACAATATCATTTATGATTCCAGCAACACTCTCAATAATTGATCTATCAACTATAGGCTGAGGTGAGACAATTTGACCTCCTTTGTGTACACCTCGCCTTGGTGATTCCGCAGACATTTTTTTTTTTCACGTTTGCAAATCAATTTTATCTTACCTGTGAAGATAACACAATATTGCATCATTTCACACAAAATTGTACAAGCTCTTAATATTCTTCATATAAATAACGAAACAAACGTTTGTCAGTCAAAATCTTTTTCTCTTTGAAACAAATTTGTATTACTTGTGAAAATAGAACTTAGATACTTGTAGAAAATAAAACTTGTGTGTGCGATAAGCATACGCTTTTCAAACATATTTAGATAACTTATCACGCACGTGTAAAAACTTGGATTTGTATAAAACAGATAAATTTTATACTTCGCATCGTGTTTTATCTGAGGGCTTATAGTGAGTGGTGTTAAAAAAAAGTAGCTATGAGCTTAGAATAAACTGTTGTACCAAAATATTTTGCGCTGTTTAACTCTGAGAATATATTTTATTAACAGCTCCTTTTCCTCACATATACACACACAAATAGAGAAACACGAAGTCGAAACGAAGATTATAATACGAACTGCGTTAAAGGTGCGTAAGAGACATCGCAACACTTGCGCTACGTTGACGATAATATCGATATGAGGCACAAAAATGTGAACGGAGAGACAAAGGAGAATCGACACTCGCGTTCCCTCACTCTCTGTTGTACGTACGTACGTACGTATGTGCGGTGGTAACGACGAACGGTCAGATTCGGGGAAACGGATTTCGGACTGGCAGCGAGCTTGAGCACAGCGCGAAGATGACGAGCGAGGAGGAGGATCGTTCTCTTCACACGAACAGCAAACACGCACGATTGTTTCGCCGTTCGCGTAATCCTCACGCAGAGGACAAAGAACCCTCTCGTTCAAGCGCACCGTTCGGAGATGTTGTTCATCACGTTGCTACATTACTCTCGACATTTGATGTTTGTCGCGCGATCGTTTCCCGTCGTCGACGTTGCCTCGGATATCTGACGAAGCGTCGTCCGTCGTCGTCGTGACGCGGTGCATTATTCAACAACGCGTACGAAAAATCGGAAAGCGCATCGAGTCAAAGTCGTCGGCGATGTGTTGTGTGTTGACGGCGGACAGTTGGCGGTGGGAACAGAAACGGAGAAAAGAGGTGGTGGTGGAGGAGAAGGTAGTGGTGGTGAGGGAGGAGGGAGGGGGAGTCTATTTTGCCAGCCGTTGTAGAGGCAAAGAGAGAGACAGGAGATACTGGGTGAGAAAGATGTGTTGGTTGCACAACGCAGCACGGCGAAGCACGGCACAGCTGTGCGCGCGGAATGCACGCTCAGGGACGATCGACAAGAAAGTCACGAACAGAAATAATGGGAGGAAGGAAGGAAGGAAGGAAGAAAAGGGAGAAGCACAAGAAAGTGGATTGAGCGCCGATGACGAGAGTCGCGTCTGTGTGTTTTTATCTCTTTGTATACGAAACAAGACCTTGAGGAACTTAGGAAAAAACCAAATCAAAGAACACCCGACGACAAAAACGAACGACGCACCTCCCGTGTTCGATGCGACGCGAGCGTTTACGCAACCGTGTTAAAAAAAGCGCCGTCGATCGCGGAATCGTCGCGCCGTCGTGTTGTATCGCTCTTCGCACGTAGAGGGGAAAAAAACCGTGTAGAAATCGTCGAGAAGGAACAAAGAAAATTGTTGTCGCTGCTTATCGCATCGCCGTTGTTATTTATCGATATGCGCCCGTGCGTGTTCCCGACGAGGGAGGAGCAAAGAGTTAGCCGTCGCGCGATCTCAGTCATTATCGTCATTGTCGTCGTCGTCGTCGTCGTCGTGATCGATTAGAGAGAAAAACGGAAACGGAGGGAAAATTCTCCTCGTCTCGTTCCGTTTTTACTTACTTCACCGCGAAACAACACTGTGATTTATCATCGTGCGTGAGAAAAGCACCGTCGCTTGCGCTGCCGTCCATCTACTGCGTCATTCTGGTGGCGATGACAAGCAACAGACGACAGCGGGCAAATAATGTCACACACACGCGCGCAAAACGTCCCGATTCAATTCGGATGTCCTCTGATTAATTTTCTTTATTTTTCACACTCCGGAAAAACGGCACGACACCGCGCGCCGTTCTCGCAAATCCAACAGCGCTCTTCCACACACTTCCGTTCTCCTCACCGCGACCGCTCTGTTTGGTGTGTGGACTCAACGACGACGCAACGACACACGCGCGGCACGATGATCCGCCCGTCGAAGGCGCGCTTGCTGCCCAGCGCACCGAGACACACCACAGTCAGTTTGTCGCGACGCGAGCGAAATTTCCGGTCGCGGATTCGCCACTGGCGTTTTTAACGTTCAGCGTCGGTGCGTGCGCCAGGCATCGCGCCGCGACAGGCCACTTCGCGTCGCAACAACGAAAACAATAATCAGCTGATTCGACGACTGGGCATCGCGCAGAGGGGCGCAGAGGGCGGAGACGCGGGAAATCGGGGTCGCGATCGAGGCGGCCGTTCTCGATTGTTGAGGCTTGTCGACGCGCTCGACGAGCGATTCTTTCCTCGTGTTTCTCCACGAATTCCCGTCAGGACGTGGATGTTATAATTTAGATTCGCAACCTGTTATTATGTACTCCTTAGAGTCACTTCCCCGTTCACGTATATACTCTCACTAACACACTATCATTTGTCTCATTCCAAAGTTACAATGCGCGAGAGAGGGTAGCTCGCGCGCGATGAAAACGTGAAAAACACATTTTGCATGCGCATGTGCAAGCTTGAACACAGCAAAAAGTTGGATCTCAATGAGATGTCTACAGCACCACGAAAGGACTTCTGTATCGAGCATCTATTGTGTGTGTGTGTGTGTGTGTGTGTCCTATTCTTCCCCCCTTATATACCTGCTCTTCAAAATACGTAACACGCATCAAAAAATAAAATTGGGAAAATATATAAATATGTTCTCTCTCTTCTCTTTTTGTGTGTAAATAATGGTTTAGAAAAAATTTTATTAATTAAATAAATAAGCGTTTATAAGAGATTTATGCTTAGATATTAGTAGAAATGTATTTTTTTTTTCATAGAGTTGTATTTGTCTAAACAAATTATTTATGTTCGCGCGAACGTTATTCAATAATCGGTTGTGTAACGTTCCGTGCAAATCCATGACGTATCAGAAATTATGTGTGCAGCTAGTTATATTGCTGACGCAAATGACACAACAGCAAACTACAATGCACAGCTGAGTGATGGACAGGGAACGAGAGAGAAAGAAGAATTCTGTCGAGAGCTGTCAAATCGCTAGCAATCGCCAGCTGATTCATGATCACGTGATCAGCTGATCTTCCGCGCGCTAAATTTAAATAAGCCACACCGCTTATTCTCTTACCTCTTATACTGTTCGTCAGAAATCGTTCGTTGATACACCCAGTAGAATTGGATTGCAACTCAAGCACGTTTTTCCATCATTTATATATTTCATATTTCATAAACTCGATTGCAGAAACATCAAGACTCGAGACAAGAGATATGTGAGATATTTGAAAAAAAAACTGCGCAACACTTTCTAATGCGACATTGAGTGCATTTTTTTTCTCCCTCTAAACTGCATATATTAAGCAGTCGGACGCACGATGTTTACCGTGACCTGCTTCAATTTAATCGCGACTGCGTTGATGGCATTCGGCGTAACCGCGCGTCCGAACTTCTTGCTGATCGTTGTCGACGATCTGAGAACCACCTTGGGTTGTTACGGCGATGTAAACGCGTACACGCCTCACATAGACGCCCTGGCGAAGGACGGTGTTCTTTTTAACGAAGCGTTCGCTCAGGTCTCTACTGTCTCGACTACTGTCTGTTTGAAATTATATTACACGCTTTCTGAAATCATTCGCGTAATAAAACGAGCTCGAATTTTGTCGTTGCAGCAAGCGTTGTGCGCGCCAAGCAGAAATTCCTTCCTGACGAGCAGAAGACCGGACACTCTTCGGCTCTACGACTTCTACAGTTATTGGCGCGATACGGTCGGAAATTACACCACGTTACCGGAGCACTTGAGAAACAACGGATACAGCACGATGTCCGTAGGAAAAGTTTTTCATCCAGGTGGTGTACCTTTCACGGTTTTATATTTACGCGTACTGTATATTTAGCTGAGCACGCGAGCGAGCGCGCGCACATACGCACACACACACACACACACACACACGCGTGCGCTCGTTCGATTGAGTTCATTGCGTGCGATGTTACGCGCGAGTTGAGAGAATCAATTATTCACGCACTCGTACGCCACGTTCGTTGCAGGCGTGAGTTCGAACGGATCCGACGACAGTCCCTACTCGTGGACCGAGAAGCCTTTTCATCCGTACACGGATCGGTACAAAAACGCTCCCGTGTGCAAAACGAATCCGCAATCCGAAGCAGCGACGAATCTTGTTAGCGTAAAATAAATTAATTTCTACGTATACACACACACACACACGTTGCGTATATATTGCGTATATATTTCTACATAAAATATATATGTTTACATTAAAGATATAATTTTTTATATAGATGTGTCCGGTACATATTTCGAACATGCCAAACGAAACACTGCCCGATATCGAGACGTTACAAAAAGCCAGAGAATTCATACGCAAGCACAACAAGGATTCTAATCCCTTTTTTTTGGCCGTCGGCTTTCAGAAGCCTCATGTGCCGCTGAAGTATCCTGAACGCTATCTGAGTACAGTGTTTGCTGTTGCTATTTCCGGAAATAATATATATTTGAGAGATGTATCTCGTGATGTTCCAAGTCGTTAATATCGATAAATATCAATCGCAGAATATCATCCAATACGGAAGTTCAAGATGCCCGAGCCGTACCGGTGGCCAGACAATGTAAGCGAGGTCGCTTACAATCCCTGGACTGATCTACGATGGCGGAGAGATGTGGCAAACTTGAGACTGAAATTTCCGTGGGAGAGAATACCAGGTACTCTCGTCGTCAAGATACTCTTCGCGTTTTTTTTTTTTTAAATCACACAAAGATCTCTGGATCTCTTTATTCCTTAATCACTACATTTTCAGAACAGTTCGGCAAGCTAATTGTCCAATCGTATTACGCAGCTGTGTCTTACATCGACAACATGATCGGCAAGCTCGTGCATCAGCTACATCTCTCGATGATACGTGAGAACACCGTTGTAATACTAACGTCCGATCATGGTGCGTTTTACAGTGCGACTTATAACAACACGGCTCCGCTTATTAGACGTTATATAATTGATAAAAATTTGTAAACAATAAGTACAGATAATATTCGATACAGGTTGGGCACTTGGAGAGCACGCCACTTGGTCCAAATTTAGTAACTTTGACGTTGCCGTGCACGTACCTTTGATAATATCGATTCCGACGCTCACGTTCGATATCAATCGTACTACAAAACGTAACGCGAACCATATGACGCTGGATAGTGAGGAGAACGATATTATTTTAGAAAACATCAACGAGTACAAAGAAAGTATCTTGGAAACATATGTTCAACAAAAATGCGATAAATCACAGTCTTTGAGATGGGGTACTTGTCGAACTACGAATGCTATTGCGGAACTTGTCGATGTGTTTCCGACAATTGCGGATCTGGCAGGTGTTCCTATACCGTTGTGCCAAACGTCGAATGTCAATAATAAATATCATCGTTCAAGAGACGACGATTTTGCATATCACAAGAAAACGCCCGATCTTTGCAGCGAAGGTATCACGCTCTTACCACTTATAAAGAATATAGTAAGATGTCAGGTAAGTAAACTATGTTTCGCTTTTTATATTTTAGATAATTTATGTAATTATTTTATATCGAATAATTATATATATATATATAAATTTTTTCTTTTCTTCCATATTTACAACAATTTAGAGCATACCGTGGAAGAAGGCGGCATTCAGTCAGTACCCGAGACCTGGAATCCAACCCACCCTTCATCCCAACAGCGATAAGCCCCGTTTAAAAGAAATAAACGTAATGGGATACACTCTGAAAACCAGCAAGTATCGTTATACGATGTGGGTGCCGTTTGCGCACAACACGTGCAAGCCAAATTGGAACGTCACTATAGCAGAGGAACTGTACGATCACAGAACCGACAGAGCGGAGAATTTTAACGTGGCAGATTTGCCGAATATGTCAAAAGCAAAGAAATATCTCAGAATTTTGTTACAAAATGGATGGAGAAGTGCTCTTCCAAGATACTGAACCTTAACGCGATATAAAACTCGTGTTTTATTTAATACTCAATGATAACTTACAAAACGATCGGTATAAATAAACTCGTGAAATATTACAAATATATATATATATATAGTAGGGGAAAAAGATACACAGACAAATATGAGGCACGTCCCATCGCTTTTAAAAATAATTTGTGTGAAAAAGAGAAAAATGTTATAACAAACGTCGTTACACTTTGTGCATTTTATTCGTACTTCTCATGTAAATAAAACAATGCACGGTGATTTAACAGTGACTTGTTATAATATCTTTCTGATTTGTGCAATTATTATTTCAAAAAGGATGGGATGTTACTACTTCTTTCACCTACTGTATATGCTTACAAAAGTACGTAGTATACTTCGCAAATATAAGGATCTCCTAGATATGCATTTCTTTTACAATACTCATTACGTAGGCACCGGCCCGTTGGTCTAGCGATTTCAATGTGAGATTATATAGTTATCGGGAAATCATAACCACGAAAATACCGTGTTTTTCCATTCTTCTGGATTTGCTTAAGGACCGGTGCAGCTATGCGAACAAACCGTGGGTCACATGCCGAACGAGCATCTTGAAAGATGCAAAACACACGACTTGTTTGCATGCGTAAAAAAATTTATTATAGTTACTATGATGTAGTTACTATTTTAATAATTTGTTTTTCTACAACTATCTTACAGACAAACATAAAACGTACAATATATTCGTATACCACTCACGTTTCAGCTCGAAAACTCGATCTATATCACTTAAAAATGAAGCTATTATATAAATAATAATAGTATAAATTAATTTTTTTCTTTTTTTTTTAGGACACTTTACTCTTCTTGATTTTTGTTCGTGTTGTTTTGTAATTGTACCGCTGTTTGTGCATTTAATGTATTCGCGTTACTTGTAGTGGGTCTTACCTGTAAAATCGAATAAAACGTAATTACACACTCGACAATTATTACCGAACGCAATTTAAAAAAAAGCAGCACTCTACCTCAATTAAATCATCTGGTTTATTTGTATTGTTAGCCGATGGAACATTTCGATATGTAAATGGATTCGGCACTAGATTTCCGTGTACCGCACCGGTTTGCGCGTGATTCTGTAAACACGAAAATAATAAAGGAACATTTCACAAGAACGCAACGGCTCGTTAAAATAAAAACGAACGAGAAATTTATAACTTACTTGCATGTTACTACGCATGTTACTATTGCCTGCCATATTTGGCATGTTTATCGGTTGTTGAACGTTCTGCAAGTTCTAAAAAATATACAAATGTAGTAATGACACAAATCAAAAAATTCTTGTACAACTGTTTGTCATAAAAAAGTAATTATACGTGTATATATGTCCATATATACGTGTTCACATGTAAATTTTTACACGTGAAATTCGAATTGAATTAACAATTCTAAAATTCATATTGGATGCTATACTTGCATCTCTTATAAGAGAAATCCCAAATACCCCCCTAATTGAAATTAAATTTATATTGCGAAAAAA
>NW_018021117.1:52360-71306 GCF_002006095.1 Pseudomyrmex gracilis
TTACATGTGAACACGTATATATGGACATATATACACGTATAATTTCCGCACAACACCTAGTGAATGGCTCCAATGACCGAATATATATTTATTAGTTTAGNAACTACAGAGCCGGAATAGATTCTTTAATAAAAAAGTAACTTAAAAACATGCAAAATAAATTGTCACCTGCAAATTTCCTTGAGGGTTTCTCACAGACAATGCAGCTTGTTTCTCCCAATAATTATACATGTCTATTAAAACTTGACTTGCCATTAGCCTCTGTTGATGCGGTGTCAAATTAGGATACTAAAACAGTCCAAAATTATAAATATTCTTTATTAAAAATTTTCTAAATCTGTAATAAATATATGCACTTTAATTATGGGTTCAAAATTTCCTACATCGTTACGAATAATTTTAAAAATATCCTCCAACTCCGAGTTCGATTGCCTATTTTGAAGAAGCATGCCGGCCTGTCCAGCGCTCATCATTGCGTTATATTGCATCAATAAGTTGTTGGCCTGAGCATTCATCATAGGCGGTGGTTTTCCCTTCTTCTCCTCTTCGTATTCCAACCAAGCCTGTTTTCGTTCCTCCTCGTCCAATTCTTCTTCAGCCTGTTGTAAGTGTAAATTTAAACATATCACGTAAATTAAGTTTTCGTAAATATACGAAAACTTAATTTTCAACATGAGGAAATAATTTTTACCTTGTTCTCCAACAAAGAATCGTGCTCGTGGTAATTCTCCACGACATCTTTGTACTTTAAGAATATCTCTGCCAAGAGTCTATCCTTAGGGAGATTTAACGTGGGTTTGTCCTTGTTATCCTGATACGCCTCGAACATGTACAACTCGTTTAGATTTTGATTGCTGTAATGCCGTTCGATCTGCTGCTCGTCCACAACTCGGCACGAGAGCGAGAGCTTCGTCACCTGACGATTGTAAATTTTTTCCTCCATTGTTCCCGCCGCGAGAAACCGGTACACGTAACACGGCTTCTTCTGACCGAACCTAAACGACAATTAAATCATGTATATCGATAAGCACAACGTACGATCAATTTACACTCAACAATCGGAAATGTCAAAGGAAGGTACCTGTATATGCGGAATATACTCTGTACGTCATGGGAAGGATTCCAACTGGCGTCGAATATAATCACTCTGTTCGCCGCGGTCAAGTTTATTCCCAGTCCTCCCGCGCGTGTTGATATAAGGAACAACCTCGCTCTCGTATTGGTGGGCCTGTTGAATATTTTGCACCACCTGCTTCGATTTTCAGCCGATGTCTGACCGTCCAGGCGAAAGTAATCCAGGCCCAAAGACCAGCTTCCAGTATGATTATCCAGCGTGTCCAGAGATGTATTGTTCTGAGTTTGATCGTCTATTCTTCTGAGAAACTCCTCGATTAAAGTGAGAGAGTACAGAGACTGCGAGAACACGAGCCTGTCGAATAATAAACAATCGATTAAACGAATCTGGTTATTTATTCCAATCACACACTAAACACATACACTTTATCGCCGATCTGTTCGCATTCCTTTAAAATTCCGAAAAGAAGTAACAGTTTGGAGGACACTTTTAGATCTTCAAAATGCTCAGGTTCCACAAACGTTGTCCACCATTCTGCTCTCTCTTCCTCGGGCTCTTCTTTAACCTCTTCTTCCGGTTCCTCTACTAAAAGTCAATTTTGTTTATTAGTTTGATATTTTTATCATCTCATTAATTAATGAATATCTTATTTATTAATTTATATAATTTAAGTGCATTTCTTCTTCTTGTTGTGAAAACTTACCGTCAGGATTATTTCTTGTTCTACGTTTGACGTTCTTTTTCACATCATCAAGAGCTTGAACTTCGCTGTCGCTGCTCGAATCGCTGCTGCTGTCAACATCGGTAGTGTCATCGTTGATAAAATCTTTCAGCGAACCTTCCGAATCGTTTTCCGACTCGCGCATTCTTTTCTTTTCTACTTTCTCCGCGTTCAAACGCAACACTATAGGATGCGTCCAAATCCTTTGTAACGCCTGAAAGTCCGCAAAGAGAGTTCCTCCTGCACCAGAATTTTTGTTTTTTCTAAAAAAACAAAAAAAAACAAGAGTATCCAAATGTATTTGTAAATGAAAAATAATCACAATATCTTAAGAGATACTTGAGTAGAAAAAATATAAGATGTGAAATTTCTGTGGCTATAATACCTTGCGAAATTATCCAAATAAAATCGATACATGTTTATTTGCGGATCTGTCAGTCTGACAAAAATAACGTATTCCTGCTTAGGAGGTAAAAACGGCGTAAGCACAGAATAATCGAATCTTTGCACACTGCCCTCTAACATTTTGTGCAGTACGTGCGCGCGTTTCTTCATTAATTTGACGTCGTATTCCGTGGAATTGTCAAATTGACCGTTTGTTATTGGATTTACAAATCTGTTCATAAATTCCTTTTTCGTACCTAATAGATTCGGTTTCACAAACTGTACCATGCAGTGATCTGCGTGTAACAAAGTTGAAAAAAAAAAGATATTAATTCAAAAACTTACTTACGTAATTAAATACAAAAATTATTTCTACAAATTACACTCACATTCTATCAAGTTATTTTGCAACGGCGTTCCGGTAAGCACTATGCGTCTCCTGGTTCTCACTTTTCTCATGCTTTTGCTCAACGCGGTGTCTTCGTTCTTCAACAAGTGGCCCTCATCACAGACGATCAGATCCGCGCCTGGATCGATCAAGCATTGTTGAATCGCTTCCTTCATGTTTTTGCGCACTCTGCTCGCGGTCGAAAGATTACGGAACATCTCGTAACCGATGATCATCACACCGCCGGTTCTTTGCCAATGCTGAAGCTGACATTTTCTTTCGAAATTCTTTTTAAACCTGGGGAAAGAATTCTGCTGATTCAAAACATTTTTATTTGCAATCAGAATCACTTGTCAAATTCATAAACTGTGAGCGGTAACACCTAAATAAAGACTTTAAACAAAAATAATAGACTGATAAAAAAATCCGAGTATTCTGCTCACCTCGTTAATTCGTACACATCAACGTCCTCGTTCAAGTCTTTCAGCCACGTTTCGTATTCTTGTCGCCAATTAAGCACTGTGCTCAGAGGACAAACTACCAGAACAGTTTTAATACCTGTTTCTTCGTGTGTCAGAAGTGTATGCGTAAGAGCGATTATTTGCAACGTCTTTCCCAGACCCATACAATGCGCGATAATACATCCGGATCCCGATGTGGTCTTTGTTCTTTCGAGAGACTCGAAACAAGCATCCCACATGAATTTGATGCCCTCCGCCTGATGCGGCTTCAGTCGCTTCACCAATTCCTCATGTACGGTAACGAGCTCCTCTTTCGTCTCGGTATTGAAGTCCAAAACCAGCTTATCCACTTTCTCTTCGCCCGCAAGCCTCATTTCGTACATATTATTGTACTAAGATAAGAAAAAACAAGATAGTGTGTTTGTTCGACGTGTACGCGTCAATAATAAACAATAATAGTCTCGCGAGAAACGCACCAGAGATTGGCGCTCGGCGATACGCTTAAGTCTCTCCTCTTCTTCCTTGGCGGCCAGTTTCGTGTCTTCCGCCACTTGTTTGTCCTTGAGAACTTTTCGAATATTTTTTCGACCACTTTTACCAGGTGTGGATCCCTGTGAATTCTTCAGCTCCTCGACACTGCTGTCACTGCTGTCGCTGTCGGATGCCATTTTCTTGATTCGTTTCCGTTTCACTTTCGGTCTGCAGCAAGTTAAAATGCGACATTACAAAACGTTGTAGACACAAATTAAAATTGAACAGGAAATAATTCAATAAATCTAAATTTCGGTCAATTTACTTTTTCTCCTCGAGCGAAGAATCCGAATCTAAGGAAACGCTGCCGCGTTTGTGTTTTCTTTGTTTATCCTTGTCTTTCTTGTCATTTTGTTCCGAAGTGTCGGAATCCGAATCTGAACTACAGTCCGTCAGTATGACATCCGAATCAGAATCCAGAATCCTCCGCCTCTTGTTCTTCTTCTTCTTCATTTTGCGGCGAGTTTCCTCGTTTTCGGAATTACTGAAAACGATTAAAGATTTTTAATTGAAGATTAAAAATTACAAAAATTGCTTATTGATTTTTTATTTAAGAAATGAGATAAAACACACTTACTTATCCTTATCCAGGCTCTCCGCCGTTTTCTCTTGTTTCTTTTTCCATTTTTCTTTTTCAGCCTCGGAATCACTGTCAGAGAATCTCATTGTCAATAGTTTATCTCGTCTCCAACTACTTTTTTCTTTCTTATCCTAAAACAAGAGAATTACATTCCTTTCCTTTCTCATTGCACATATCTGATAATAGATTCAAAATACAATAAATTCTATCTTTATATTTCAAACAAAACTCAATTGTTATTTGTATACTACGTGGATTGTGAAAACTAGTCTATGCTCCTATGTATTTTGTTAAAAATATCACTTAATCGGTCAATTCCAAAATAAAGTAGAAAGTTTTCTTTGGCCCGCACTCTTCGTTTTCTTCAGACTACGATTTTTACACATTAGGAATCGTTAGAAAATTTCTTACACTATCTTCTTTTGAAGTATCCTCTTCAGATTTCTTCAGACGTTTAGTTTGTTTATCACCGGTTTTCCCATCTTCATCATCATTACTTTTATTATCATTGTCACTTTCCACTTCTTTTTCTAGAAGAATGTAAATAACAAAATATCTACTTCAGAAAACAATCTTTTTTGCGCCGCATAAATATTTGATTTTTAAATAAANAAAAAAAAAAAAAAAAAAAAATGATACATGCTTTGAACATTTCCTTTCTTTGAGAGGAATTTCATGCGTGATAATAATTATTTTCTATTTTTAGCGAGCAGAGTTGCTTACCAGAGTATGAATCAGGTGAGTTTAACAGATTCTCTTTCGCGATTCTATTTGCTTCTGAGAGTAAAGCTTCGTTAGATACTGGCTGATCGACTATACCGTTTACTTGAATCAATTCGTCAGAAATGGAATCAGTTTCTGCAGTTATCGAAACTTCACCGTTTTCTATTTGTTTTAAGTAGTCCATCAAAGACTCTTCCTTAGATGTTTGTTTTTCTGTTTGCTGTTTATTCGAGCTTTTTGCGGTTGATAATGCATCACCATCTTCATCCGTTGACGTGTTAGAATCTACTCCCGTTTTGTTCTTGCGTTTCTTTTCGAGCTTAGCCAAATTAGTAAGACTGTAAAGGACAATATGGAAATAAGGTACTTTGGATAATAACTACAGTGAATTTACTACAAACAATTTATTGATCAAAAAATAAAAATTTCTTTGCATGAAGCAAAACTGTGTAAAACAATTAAGTTTACAATGACGTTCTTTACAAAAAATGAAAGATATATAATATATCGCAACCGTAACACATGTATTGACGCAATAAATGTCATTATTTTTCAGTACATTTGAACCATCAAAATTTTCGATTTAAATTTCATTACATTTTATTTCATTTAAATCTCGAGTACAATCATGACAATTAACCTTTATCGCAACAAAACGAAGAAAATTGATTTAAATTTTGCGTATTAATGTGCAGTAAAAAATTCACAATGTGTGATCAATAATGTATATTGTAAAATTATACTATTTATTTGTGACACTACATTTGAAGTAAGACATTTTTCTATTTTGACGTTTTTTGACAACAAATTACAGAAATTTTTATAATACAAAGATGGAAAGTAATCTTTAGTTCGCAATGTACTGAGTGAACAAGCTTAGTAAGCACTTTGTGACTAATGGTCGTCATCGGCATATGCTTTCACATTTGCATACATAGAATAGGTTAATCGCAGGTAATAAACACAAAGCGCTAGATTCTCCTGAATACAGTCTACGTTCAATTTCTTGCGATATCAAACTTATGCACGACACTGCTATACAGCGAGACAAAACACGTTAACCATTCCCGAGTGATAAAAAAAAAAAAAACAAAACTCAAACAGCTAGCTAACACAACAATATTCTATGTTCAAAAAAAAAACTGCTCTACAGTTGTATTACAACATTTCTGTAATCTGCAAGTTCGATTGGTTTTACTTTAATAATCAGTATAATTTCGGAATTTCTCACAGTTAAAAATTGAATTGTATTTCTAACGTGACCTTTACATCATGTCGTAAAATCTTTATAATACATAAATTGTGTTAACACACATTTAAGTCAAACTTTGTGTATGTAAATTACTTCAAGCGATGTAAGACGATAGATAAAGGTTTAAGAGAAAGTTTTTTATACCTTTTGAGTGCCTTTTGTTCCAGATATTCTCTTGATTTTTGTAACGCGCGGGAGTGACGTTTAAGCACTCTCTCGCTTAATCGTACTAAACGAACTTCACATGACATTCGTAATTTCTCGTCATCGTTGTTTTTGTAATAACGATGTTTCTCGAATTTCAATCGCTTTTTGTTCGTTCTGACATTCGTTGATTCCGCGTCGCTGTCGGGCTCGTGAGTGCGTTTCAAATTCTTCGAAACACGTGTCTCCGTTTCCGACGCTAGTTCGACACTAGAGTTTTCACTATTGGAAGCCAGAAGTGCTTTTTTTGCCTTTATATTCTCGGCAGAAGAAGATAATTCGCTTTTCTGAATCACTTCTTGCGAATCACACGACGATTCGGCGGTCTCAGACTCGTCGGTACTGGCTTTCAAAAGTTCTTTCTTTGCAGCTTGTTCCTTTATGGCGTCCTCGTCCAAGGAAATCGATTCGTTCGACTTGTTAATCGGCGAATTGTCTCGCTCAGCTTGAGATGTAACTTCAGTATCAGCTTCCTTCGCCGCACTCATTCGTTTCTTGGTGGGCGATAAGATTATCGTACTGGTATCGCTGTCGTCGTCATCGGAGTTTTTATGTTTCGTTTCTTTCTCCTTCCTGATCTGATCGATAAAGTCTTTTATCATATCCTCAGGTGCGGTATTAATCTCTGTATTTGAAGATGCATTTTCCAACGAATCAGAATCTGATTCTAGCAAATTTTTCTTCGCTAATGCCTCAGAATCGTCGGGAAATTCGTCGTTATTGACTTTTTTTCTGCTTGACGCGTCAGTGTTTTTCGAGTTATTGTCAGTCTTTTTGTTAACTAGTTGAGTGTTTTTGTCCGACACATCTTTCTCGTTTTTCTCGGTATAACAAGATGAAGATGTTTTGGTTTCTTCACTTGGAATTTCATTTAGCAAAGCAGCTTCTTTATTCGAAGATTTGATTTCAGATGAAGATTTTTTATTACATGTTTCCGATGAAGAAATCTCTTTGTTACGATCTGTTTCCGCATCATTTCTCTCTGGTGTTTCTGTCGTTTTGTTTTCCACCTCTTCCGCATCCTCGACAACCTCGCAAGATGTTTCGAATATATCCGCCGATGTATTAAGAACGTGCTCTTCATTTGCGAAAACTTGTTTGCCATTTTGCAACGTTATACTTTTCACACCACTTCTCAAAGGAGAACATTCGACTTCGCTATTGGAAGTCTCAGCGACGGGCGTTGTTCTTTTATCGTCAGACTCGGTATTTGCATCTGCCGAACAGTCTTTGTTATTTTGATTTTCGACATTTTCTGATTGTTCAACCGATTGTGTATTAATTTTCTTTGAAGTGTCCAACGCTGTCGATGTGGTGATTGAAGCATCTCGCGAATCTGCGTGAGTCTCATCGTCACGATCCTTATACGTCAACGATATATCCTCGCTATCAGTCTCAGCATCAACGCCGTTTGGATTATCCTCCGCACGTGAAGGCGTATTCATCTCGTTTTCAACCACTCGCTTCTTCTGCAACGATCTCGATTCGTCCGCCGAAAATATCTGATCGCTGTCGCATTCGGAAACATTGGTATTCTCTTCTTGTTCGTTCATGGCAATAGAAGGTTTATTCTCAACCGCTACACGTTCTTCATTCGATTTCTCCGAAGATTCTTCGCTTTCCGTGAGATTCTCTCGCGTGGACTTTTTCTGCGGTTTCTTCGCGGACGGATTCTTCCACGACTGATAAATAGTCGTCAAATCCGTATATTTTCTATCTATTATCTGTTTTAATTTACTCATTTTCTCCACGGTCTTCAATATAAGCCGTTCATCATCCTTGTTCTTATATTGCAGCTCCAAAGCTTCTATGTGCATTTTGAAGTTCGAACACATCTTTTTACACTCTATTATAATCTGTTTTGCGTCGTCGAGATTTTGACAGGATTCCTCATTGATATTGTTCGTGTTGTTTCCTAAAACCGGTGTCTTCGTGTAATCCACTTCCAAATCCGTCGAGTTTTTCAGAGAGAATTTACTACGATGTACTTTCTGAAGCTTTTCCTTCTGAAATTCTTTGCCGGAACTGTCATCCGACTCTTCATCGTTCTGAACCCTAACGCGACTTTTACCAGTGCTTTGTTTCCTTTTGTATTCGACATCTTCGTCCTCAGATTCGCTCGTCGACTCCAAATGTTTTTTCGCTCTGGCTTTAGTCTTTTTATTGGAAGATTTAATTTCTCTTTTTTTGTCTTGATAGACAGTATTCTTTGGAAGACCTTTGCGCGCATTTGATATCTTGTTCGTGGAATTATTCTCCTCAGACTCACTGTCGGAAGATTCAGTGCAACTGCGTTTATTTATTTTATTTTTCACCTCTTTTTCGATCCTAACATTGGACTTGATTGCGTGTCTTTGCTTAGACGCAATTTTATCTCTCACAGTCGATTTCGATGCGGTCTCTTCCTCCGAAGAACTGGAATCCTGTTCCTTTCGTTTAATCGATTTTGTATCTCTTCCGTTCTTAAATGCACTCTGTTTGTGCGAAGTAGCCAACTTCTCGCTTATTATTGAACAATCGGAAGAACTCGTTTCAACTTCTACTAATTGTTTGGGCGGAACAGAACTGGTCTTTTGTTTTATTTGACAGCTTGTATTATTTGTTTTCTGTGCCATTCTCGTAGCGACAAATGCACTTCCACTCGAATCGGTATCATCGTCATCACACAAAACCGCCAGAGTCTTTCTTATCTCTTGTGATTTTTGTAATCGTAGTTTCTGTGATGGCAGAGTGCGTTTATTCATCTTGCTTTTCCTGTTAGTTTTTCTGAAACAGAAGATCCATTCCTCATATGTATTTATCTCCTCTTCCGTACGCGAAAGTATACACATGCATGTCTCTCGTTCTTCTTTAATATCGTCGTTATCAAACAGTTTAGTATCTGTCAGCCAGTCCTGTAGCGATAAATGCGATAGACTTTATTTTGCTCTTCTCTTTCTTTCACATGTCTTGCTCTTTACATGTATTTGCGTCCTACCAGTTTTCTTCTAACAATATATTATATTAGAACAGAACGGACTAACAGCATCAATCATTAAAGCACATGCTATGTGAGAAGTTTAACTTCATTGACACATGCGACTTTTAGACATCTAAGTAAATTAGTGAAAAGTTTCTATCTTTATTACATACAATTAGATTCCTGGTTTATACGGGACTCATTTTACGCGGGTTTACGTGACTATTAAGGCCCGACGCCAGTTTCTTTTTTTTACGCAATCCCCAATTTACGCAGTTCAAACACGCGTGCGCAGCATGCGTAAGTACCGAAACTCTATATTATACGTGACCGAAACTAGAGTTTTAGAGCACTCTAACCTCCAAAAAAAATCTCGTACTACCAACCTACACTGTTTACGCGGATTAGGCCTGTTCTACGACAGAGCCTTCCAACTGATCACGTGACTGCATAGAAATCTTATGCCGTAAACCGCACGTCGTGCGCGAGTTGGAAGGCTCTGAGCCTTAATCCTTGAAAAACTTTCGTATACGAAACTATACTGTTAATGTCACATGTACTATAGACTTTTGTATGCGCAAATTGTTCAAGAATCGAGGTCCTGTTCTACAATACAGTCGTAAGCTGTTAGTCGTGAGAAATTGACCAATTACAAACAAATCACAGAAGAATAATCGATTGTGATTGGTCAATTTCTTATGACTTACAGCTTACGACTGTATTGTAGAACAGACCTTACAACCGGAATCGGAAGTTGCAAATTTCCGCGTAAACCGGGAATCCAATATATAACAAATGATATACATACATACATACATACATACATACATATATATATATATATATATATATATGTATATATATTTACATTCCATACACATTATAAAAAACAGCCATAAAAATAGAAACAAAATTATATCTATTACACAATTTAGTTTATAAAATTTTACTTACACAATACTATCCATTACAGTAGAACACACAGCTCTCAGCTCCCAAAATGGTTTAGGATTACATATACAACATTTCCAATCATCGTCTGCCGCATTCAACAGTTCTCGATTCACGTTCCTTTTCAAACATCCCTAAAAAACAAACAAGAATTGACAACAGCAAGAATCTAAGTCTATCAAAGAATAGAGTAAAAATTCATTTTTTAAATTAAAGATTTAATAAAAACATGTAAATAAATTAGGTGAATCAATTGAATTTACCTTACAAAATGAGGAATCACAATTTTTATCACCACATTCGTATAATTTTTTATTATGGCCACATATATAGCAATATTTTCCTTCAGATTTGTTATGCACCTCATTAAAGTAATCCCAGCATGTCTGTACAAAAAAAAAAGATTTAAAATATATAAAATTTATTATAATCCACAAATCTTAAAATACATGCATATAACAAAGATTTAAGAAAACTACATATCTGTCTGTCATATATATTACCTTGCACTGCAATATTCCCATCACTGAATGAGAAAAGACTCGATCCATTTCAACTTTTAACTCATTGCCACAGGAAGTGCATACTAGCAATCTTGTTTTAGCAATTCTAATCTCTATAAGTACAACATACACAAAATGTGATATTTTAAACTAAAACTTTTTATGTAAAACCAATTTATTTGTTATACAGACTTATTATTACATATACACTTGACTTACTAAGATACACTGACATTACTTGTATTTTAATTCTAGAAAAACATGACGCACAAATTACATGTTTTTTTTTTTTTTTTTTTTTTTCAACTTACCATGAAAATGTTTTTTCCGGTAATTCATCTCTTGCTCCGTAATTTTAATTTTTCTCTGAAAATTCAACACAAATGTAATACACATAAAGCCAACATTACACCGGTTGTTTTCCTCATCTCTTTGGATTACCTGATCAAATTCTGCCAATATATGTATATGATAACGCAAAAATGCAAAGTTAGTAGTGTATCATTCTCACCTTTGATGACATGATTGCAATCGATTGGCGTCTAATAGTTAACAGTTAATCGAACTAACAAACAACGACAGAGAAAACCATACATGCAAATACGCGTACGAACTGCACAAGTTTAATCAAAACGTTTGATAAAAACAGTGTACTGCGGCCATTTTACGTTGTTTAAGACTCAAGTACGATACGAGTTCTATGCAAACATCCAGAATTTCGAATATATATTCTTCACAACTATTCTATGTATTATCAGTTAGTAGACTAAAAAAAAAAATCGCGTTCGGCGCACGCGATGCACTCTTCTTTGCGCACGCGAGTTTTACCGAGTTTTCCTCGTACAATTGGCCGCCGCAATATACACATCCACATAAGTACCACATGTACATATGTTTGTACATACATGTATATCGCGGAATTGGCGCGTGCGCGTTCACGGTGCACCAAACCAACCAATCAAATTTATTTCGTAGTGTCAGTTGCGATCCGTTGAAAATTGAACCATTAATTTAATGACTCACCAGCCAATAAAAAACCGGAGCGACCGTCGAAAATTAATAACCTTATTCAGTTGGCAGCATTGCGATTCTCCCTCCTGTCGTTCTCATTGTTGCTGTTTTGTGGCCGGCGTGTTTGCTAGTTTACGTTTTTGGTCCTTTGGTTGTTTTTCGTGACGTAAAACTCTTTTCTTGGAATTTCTTGAAATTACGCTACGTATCAGGTAACATAGACAATCGAAACAGTTGGTCGAAAACGCGAGGTAAATCGGTTGGCGGAGGTTGTGCGGTGGCGGTTGCGGAAGATGGATAATTTGGAGGAGGTGTTGCAAGCGCTCGACGAGTTCCAGAAGATGCGTCCGACGGTGATACCGCAGGAGCTGGAGGACTATCTGTGCTGGGTCGCGAAAACGGGCGATCCCGTGTATCAGTGGTCGTTGATCAAGACGCTATTCCGGGAAAAGCTCACTCGCGTGATGACGGATTTTTACGAGAACTGCCCTACTCTGGAACTCGCGCCCTGTCCGAACGTCGAGCACTTCAACTACGACACGATGAAGAGTAATCTTCTCGAGAGATTGGAGTCGTTCGCCAACGCGCCGTTCACAGTGCAACGAATATGCGAGTTGCTGACTGCCCCGCGCAAGGAGTACAATCGCGTCGACAAGTTTATGCGCGCCATCGAGAAGAACATTCTGGTTGTCTCGACGCGGGAACCCGGACCAATAGCGAGACGCGGTGAAACCGGCGACGGCATGATGAACGGATCCGTCGAAGAGGACACCGCCTCGATCACTCAGCAGCAGCCGCCACCGCCACCACCGTCACCATCACCCTCGCAGTCACAGCCACTGGCAACGCAAGCACTGTCCCAGTCCTCACAGACCACACAGCCGGTGCAACAGACCTCTCAGGATGTTGAAATGGAGTACTGGGAGAAGGATTGCAATTCCACTGTCACTATCAGTGTGCACACTGTAGAAAATGAACCACCGCTGCTTCACAGCAGTGTCATGCCCACTGCGGGTTCTCCTCTGGCTAAAAACGTATTCAGCGCAGATGAGAATAGTCGAGAGAAGTTGGAACAAGCTGTCTCAAGAACAGAGATTGCTGCACCTAGTTACGCCTCCACTGCTTCAGACTTTTCCACGATATCGCACTTAGCTTCGCAGACACATGAGCCAGTATCGACCGTACCAGCTGGTTTGGTAGTGCACAGTCTGCCGACTGTTGCGACTGTTTCCAGCGACACTTCCGTTGGTAATACCAATGTAACCGAGGCGATTATAAACGAAAACACTAATTCGCAAAGCAATTTAGAGCTGGAAAACGAAGATGTCGAAGCGACGAAGCTGGCGACCGTCGCGACAACAGCTATGACCACAACAACAGCCACAACGACAACACCATCGACAACTTCAACATCAGCATCGACCACGACGGTAACAGTAGTAGCGACGGTAATACCGTTGACAACAGATACCACGCGTAAATTACAGGCTGCTTTTCAGGCAAAACGTTACGAAAGCGACGATGGCGACAAGTGCTTGGACAAGTCTGACGAGAAATCATCAGATTCATCAACGGCGGACAATCCGGAAGAGGGAATTGAACATTCCGTGAAGAGCGAGGAAAGCACATCGACCAAGACAAACTCCGAATACATTCACTCGGACGAGATGTCTCGCGACGAGAGTAGATTGAATGAAAGTTTGTTACAAACCGATGCTGAGATGAGATCCGACACTTTGGCGAATAACGTCGGAAGTGTTGCTGAGGAAAGAATTTCGGACAAATCGGAGGAGGAGACAACATCGATTCTCGAAGAGATAAATGAAGAGAATTTGCATTCTAAGAGCGATGAAGATACGAAAACAGCAGTATCTGTGGATTCTCAGTCCGTCGCGAAGAAAGATAGTACAATTACATTGAACGATGGCGCAACTGCGGTTATTGTATCGAGTAATGAAGCTTTATTTAAATCTGAGAAGATCGACACGTTCTCCAAGGAAGAGTCAGTCTCTACCAAAGAGAGTTTCGTACACGATCAGTCTGTAAACCAAAACACCGAGAACGCAGATGGAACAGATAAAGCTTCCGAGATTCTCAGACTTGTATCTTCCAGTAACAATAATAGACAAGAAGAAGTGCGAGATCCTGAAATCAATTCGGACAACTTGAAAATGACGGAAATTTCCAATGATAAAACGGCTTTAGTGGAATCCATGGAATCGGAACCGATGAGCGTCGTAGAGAAACCCAAAGAAGTAATGTCTGTAATAGAAAAACTCGATCTTGTCACGCCTAATGTCGAGATGGCAGAGAATCTCGATAATGGCAATTGTTCGTCTCCGAAAGAGGACAAATTGGGAACAAGCGTTCAAGATGATAATTTAGAAACTATGGAAAGCAATCAGGCGACGGCGTGTATAAAAGAGAATCAGTCTTCTGTAATAGAGTGCCGAAAGGATCAAGACCCAATGGAACTGATGGAGGTCGAAGAGGAGGAGTCGTTGTCGACGCAGGACGAATCGATGGAACAGGAAACGACGGAGGATTTGCCGAAGAGTTAATCTTGACTTATCTAATCAAGTGATGTGTGGTGATGTTGCATGTCTCCCTTTCTCAATTTCTGGCTTGATATTTGATATCTGTTTTGAAGATGTCAAACGAGGCAGCACATAAATATCTTTGTGCATAGACAAGATTCTTCTGAAAAAAAACAAAAAACAAAAAAAAACAAAAAAACGTGGTATGAGTATTAATTTCTTCATAACACTCAATTAGGGATGGAATTTAAGTTTAACGAAATTAATAGTCTCTTGTTTCGAAATTTTCAACGCTATGACAGTTTTTTCGTTAGTTTGAGTAAAAAATTTGCCGTCGTCTACGTCTGTATAAAGGGATTTATTCAAATGAATTTTCTAACTCTTTGAAGAAAGAAAGAAAAAAAAGAACACTGCCTACTACAAGAAAAAACTCTCCCTTCCCCTTCCCCCCAAAAAATTGTAATACCGAAATACCACCTTGTGTATAGAAGCCAAATTTGGTAAGCATTTCAATATGGATATTTATACAAAAAAATATACCATAGATACTTGCTTAGAATAAGGTTGTGCCTATAACTATACTAACTGTGTATATTGCATATCGGACAAATATATCTGATGATTTATGTTTTTGAAATAATAACGCGTACGAAAGAGTAATAGAGATTCCGAGAAGACGTAGAAACTCCTTATAACTGGAAAACAAACGGAAGATAAATTTTCGTTTATATTCACGGCCTTATGCTAAGTTTCTGTTGTAAATCTCGGATCATTCGGTTTTACTTTATTTAGTACGATACGAGTGTTTGAGATTAATCGGATGTACATTGAGAAAAAAACTACATATTTACACGTGACAACATCTTGGAAATGTTGGAACAATGTTGCTTCAAAAAGTCGTCGATGAAATTTTGTTTGATTTTGACCGTATACATACGTGTATATTGACGGACACACATACGTACGATCTACAATTGAAATTATTGCAAGACTTTTCTTTTATAGTTTCTTTGTCGTCAAACAAAATCGTATTTCTTTACAATGATAATTATTACATATATATATATATATAAAACAGAAGAGAAAAGAGTAGGAAGATATTTTAAGTACCTAAGTGTGATTAGCTTTTTTGTGATCAAAAGATATAGTATTATTCTCTTTCTCGTATATTATGTTTGATGTACGCTAAAAAAAACCCAAAACAAAAATGAACAAGAAATAGTTCGACATTAAAATTGTCTACAGATTCTGATCGGAACAAAAAATCCCCGAAACAGCTTCCATCGCAAATTATTAACATTTATATTCTTATTGATCGGACACGTGGTAAGAGATCTATTAGGATCGTTTCAAACCGCTTTATTCGTATCTGCACAAAGTGTTTTCGAGCTCATTCGGATTCGATGCGAATCTATGGAAAAAAAAAAAACGTTATTAGATAAATATTGTAGGAATGGGATACATTAATTTAAGGATTAAAAAAAATTATATATAAAATATAGACTTAGTAACAAATCATACACACACGAATGTGGATATTTCAATATAGCTTGTACATTATTTTATAAGAAAATATATATAAAAAGGATTGTCGATATATGTTTTATTCGTAGTATGTACCTGACCTTGTTATATATATATATATATATATATATATGTATATATATAATATAAAAAAATAAGAACAAAAATAAGATCGATATCACATTGCTGCCACGATATAATAGTTTGTATCCATAAATACCTCGCCGTTCATAACTATATAAAATGTTACGCGAAAATGTTACGTATCTTTCTATAAAAGTAATAAACGCGTACAGCACTTGATATGTAAACAAAAAATATATCTATTATGTATATATATACACTATATATGTATAAATATATAGATATATATATATGCATCTCGCACACTCCTATTTTTATTTCCAGTTCAGATGCAAAAAATTTTTCTGTCAAGTTTTTTTAAGTTTTTGATATTTATATATTTAAAATATACATACAAATATATTTATATGATACATATGTACATATATGTACAATTGCGAGTCGATAAATAATTATACAATTGTTCATTTGTATACGACGACATTCTGTACATTTATTCTACATAAAAGCTTGATGTTTCACTAATTTTTTGAAATGACCGTGTTCCAAATTCATCAGCTCGTCGTAGGTGCCGGTTTCCGCTACTTTTCCACCGTCGAGCACCACGATTTTATCAGCGTTCTTTATTGTACTGAGTCTGTGCGCAATCGTTATTACGGTCCTCCCGCGAATAGCGTGTTCTAAAGCTTTTTGAACAAAATACTCGCTTTCCGCGTCTAAGGCACTAGTCGCTTCATCCAATATCAAAATTTTCGGTTTCTAAAAAGAAAAAAATAAAGGATAACGCATGCTAATTGTTGTTTTCAACAATTGTTTCTTACTCCGCTTGATAAATTACCTTTATTAATGCCCTAGCAATGGCAACTCTCTGACGTTGTCCGCCGCTGAGTGTAATGCCTCTTTCTCCCACTAACGTGTCTAATCCGTCGGTCATTTTTTCCGTAAACTCCAACACATGTGCTAGTCGCGCGGCTTCCTCCACTTCGAAATCCGTCGCGTATTCCACTCCGTACAGTATATTTTCTCTTATTGACCCGCTGAAGAGAACTGGTTCTTGAGAAACGACGCCAATTTGTGATTTTACCCACGTAGGATCGAGTAAACGGAGATCGTGATTATCTAAAAGTATCGATCCTTCAATAGGATCGTACAACCTTAACAAAAGCGATGCTATCGTGGATTTGCCAGAGCCTGAGGAACCGACTATAGCTGTCATGGAACATTTTTCTATATTCACATTAAATCCCTTCAACACGGCCACTGTTTCCCGCGTTGGATAAGCGAAGAAAACATTTCGGAACGTCACGTTCCCCGACAATTCCTTTTCTAAAATTTGTCCGCCCTCAATAGGAATGAGCGATTGTCTATTAATAAACTCGAACAGGCGAGCATTCGCACCCAGAGCTTTATTTAATTCGCTATATGCTGAAGACAGTCCGTTCAGAGACACTCCCACATATCCTGCGTATAACAGAAAGGCGCTTAAACTTCCGATTGTTATACTGGAGTTGGAAACCATGAACACTCCGTTGTAAAGGACCGAAAGAACGATCGCGTTACCGGAGAGGCCGGTCATGCCGAAGAACATCCCTCTGTACAAACTTTCTTTGTAACACATCTTGAGAACATCCTGCAGCTTGTCGTTGTATCTATCTATTTCGCGTTTTTCCTGCGCGAACACTTTGACAGTTCTAATATTGCTGATTTTTTCTTCCGCCGTTGAATTAAGCACCGCAAAACTGCTCTGCAGATCCTTGGAAATTCTTTTCAAAACGCGTCCCCACATAACAGCGACGATTGCAACGGGCGGTACTACAGCTAAACCCAACAAGGCAAGCGACGGCGACACATAAAACATCATTGACACACCCGTGACAGCCATAATAGCAGAACGTAAGCCATCTGATATGTTGGATGTAACAGCAGAACTGATTAGTTGTGTATCTCCTAAAATAAATCAAGAGAAAATAAAATGAAGAAAATTTTGAGCATGATATTTATATGTATATATATATATATATATATACTTTAACGTTACTAAATTTAACAAAATATGTAACATTTACTTACCACTTAATCTTCCTACTAGTTCTCCTGTACTTTCTTTATCAAACATCGCTGTTTCCTGTTGAAGAATAGCAGTATATGCCTTTTTCCTCAGAGACTGTGTGATTCTGTGTCCTGCAGTAGACATTAAGTAAACTCTGCTGAAGTTGCTCAGACCTCCTATGACAAATACTACAAGTAGAGCAAGAGTTAATCGATTAAGGTTTTCTTTCATGTTTGTCTTCTCCACAGTATTGACAACATCTATCACTTTGCCGAGGCAAAAAGGAACCGCCATTGTGACACTGGATGATACAAGCAAGAATGCAATAGCTTTTATTAGAGTCCATTTTTCAGGTACGGCGAGTAAAATCAAGTTCTTCAATTCAGAGCTCTTTTTCACTTGGACAGAATGCACAATCTTCGCTGACGAAGTGTCAGTTTTAATAGCATTGGTTGTATAATGTCTTAATCCAATAAACATACGACCTTCCTTAGACACTTTTGTAGTTTGCCTTAGGCATAGAGGAATCAAATACTTTTTTGATATATCAGTATTGCCGTATCCTGGTTTTCGAACGACAGCGGAATTGATCAATAATTTCCAAAGAAGCGTCATAGTATGCGTTGTCTGATTAATGTAGTATGTAACATGTGTATAATAAATAATTGTCAATCCCGAATGGTTCCTTGAGTCAATCTTCGGAGTCCAGGCTAACCTAAAATACAATCATAAACTTCTATTGTCATCATAACTACGCGTACAAAAAAAAATCAATTGCGGTAGTAGGGAACTATGTAATTTTCTAAGCAACCTCTTCTAACAGCTTTGAATTTTGATTAATCATTCCCTTCATGATTCTAACCCTAACGGTATACTACCAGAGAGAAACCTGAGAGCGGCCATCCTATTGTAATTTTTTACGACGGTTTCAGCCGCTGGTTTTAGCCGTATTTCCACAAAAGTGGAACTCAAAGGCCGTTCTACATTAAACGCAAGTAGCAGATCTCG
>NW_018021118.1:0-1906 GCF_002006095.1 Pseudomyrmex gracilis
AAGTGTTTATTGGTAAATAAAACTGTACTGTGGTTTATTATACGAGGAATATAATTTGTGTTCTTATAATCAGAGTAATATAATCATAACGCTAGCATATTACATTCAAGCGTGCAAAATGTTTGTTGTGCTGCAATTGTGAAAGACTTAAGTAGAATGAGGCTAGTGAGCAACGTGATATAGTATCACTGTTGTTGGTCAATGACCTAGTTAAGTTGCAGTGCAACAACAGTTCCAGGAAGAACTGTTGGTTGCTACAGGTTGCAACACATCACCGCATTGTTCAAAATGCAACGCGGCATGTGTCGACACCGGCACCAGTAAGTAGCACAGCCGTTGCAAGGGCCGGTTGGCCTGCTGCATCGGCGCGATTGATCTACTATAAATTGATCGCGCAGATGAAGCAAGGCAGAGATTGTGTTAGGACTGCTAGCTCACTGTGTGGCTCTGCAAGCCGTAGAGTGTACAGCAGTGAGAATCTGCCGTATAAAGAACGTTGTAAAGAAACAGCAATAAAGATATTATAATAAATTTGAACATATAACTTATATTCCTTACACCGACCAGACTTTTCTCAACATCCAACAGTATCGTGTGGTTTGTAAATTAATCTAATAAAATAACATTTCAAGCAATTTTCTCGGGCATACGTATATTAATGAAAAAAAAACGATTCTATAAACTTATTTACCGATTAGATGGTCAAAGATTATTAGTTGCACTATGTTATGTTTTTGCTATAGCAGGTAACTCTTTGCTCGATAAAATACTATTCTTATCATATTTGTTATGCTTGTAAAATAATTTAATAAAATAACACTTTAAGTAGTGTATGTTGCTGATTAGTTTTAATTAGTTTTATTTTTTATAGAGTTGTTAGTGCAGAGTGTGTCTTATTTAAAGACAGTATGCACTTTTGCTTAAGTAATTGAAAGGTGTCCGAAATTTATATATATAACAATGTTAATATCGCTTTATGAAATCAGTTTAATAAGTAAAACTCCTAAACCGGACTTTAAACTTGATAGTATATTTTTTAAAATTTTTTATTTAAAAAATACGACATATAGTCTTATTATAATGTATGAAAAGAGGTTATGGAGAAATTTTTGTGCATAAAATTATACAAATTTATGGTTGGTGGTGGGGATAACTCGAAAAACATGGATTTTTTCATAATTATCTGTACTCAGTTTTGTAGACATAAAAAGAGATGTAACTTTTGTTTGAACTTCTTTTCAATATCTCTTACTATTTTGAAGATATTTTGCAAAAAATATTTGCGGCATTTTTTCAAGGAATAAGTTTACCCCCTCAGACCGTAATATGGCACAAACAAAAACTAGTTTTGTGTTACCGATAAACTACTTTACTTGCACACAAAGTTTCAAAATTTTTTGAATTTTTGAGTTGCCTAACCTCTCTTGTCAGTATGACCTGCGTTACAACATATCTAAAGCGCAACGGAATCGGTGATAAGTGACTAAAAATGCATAATTACCTTTATTTTTAAATGTGTGCAGTTTCATCAAAATCAGAAGTTTTTAGTTGGCAAGATTCTTTTGTGAGTGATGTAGTAAAATTATTTTAACGTAATCCCACTTTTTCTAACATCATTTTTGTATTTTTTACAAATTCCTTGAATTAGCCTCAGCAACCTTAAATCTTTTACAAAAACTTGTGTATGTGTATGTTTGTGTGTATGTATCTGTTTAAGTAGAACATGCTTAAACATAATTTGTAAATATACATTACATACTGATACAATTATATACTGAATTACATGCTTAAACATAACTTGTAAATATATATTGCATACTAATACAATTTTATTTTTTTGTAGATTGTGAATACTACCATATCCTATTTCTTTCTATTACAATCTGTGGATAAAAATAAATAACAA
>NW_018021118.1:8136-11998 GCF_002006095.1 Pseudomyrmex gracilis
GGTATGACATCACATGAGTGCTTCACTAACGTTACGTGGCGATATAGTGGAACGGAAAATGACGTCACAGAAAGTGATGTCATGCAGCAGGTTTGATGAACATATGGCGATTCAGCATTTATAGCGATTTCACACGCGTCAATATGGCGGTTCGACAAGAAGGCTTAGAACATATATAAATGGAAGTGGAATTGAGCTCTGACCTTGTGTCCAATACAGAGTTGCACATTCTGATCGGCTAGCATCAAGAACACCGAGGAAGTGAAGACACGCACTCAAACGAGAACTTGTAGTGCGCATGCCCTCACCCCCTCGATGTTTTCAGTGCTAGTCGGTCGTTTGCAACGCTGGTCCATTATCTGTGCGAGAGAGAAAGATAGGGAGAAACAATTGCCTGCCCCGCGCATGCTCTAATATTGTTATGGTAACTATTGGTCTTATTGACTTTGTTCTGATATTAACTGTCAGTTTATAGCACTTGTGACGTATAGATTTTTAGCACTGGCAATATCGGAACGTAGCCATTGTCAGAAAGAAAAATACAAAATGCCAATCGCATAGTGCGTTNTGTGCAAAAATAAAAATAAATCGGTTTTTTATTATAAGTAAGTATTATAAATAAATGACATTAGGGTTAATACACTTAAAAATATTCTTTGAAAGTAAAACCAATTTCTTTCTTTTTTAATAGATCTCCGAAAAACGAAGAATGTTGCAGAAAGTGGTTAAATTTTTGTGGCATTACGGAACAAGTTTTGAATACTGCCATAAACTGTGTTCAAAGTATTTTAGGAGAAAAGATATAATTACAAATAAGAGTGTTAAACTCAATGTTGTGCCATCTCTTATTAATAAAAACAGAACACAGAAATGTTCAAATGTAATCATACTCAAACATTGTAATACAAATATAGTAAAAGATGTGGAAAACATAAATATTGATGACGGAACTGGCAATAATAGAGCTGTCACAAATAAAACCATTTACACTATACATCTTAGTAACATGAATTTTAACTATGTAAACAACAGTATTAACTGCAGTCATAGAATTGTCACTAACATAAACATTGATAATGTCAACTTTAGTACTAACACTGAAAAAGAACTTCTATCGATTGACACTGATAATACTATATCATTGAGAGGTAAAAGATATTGCATCTGTATTTCTATTCAATATAAATTATACTTAATTGATGATCGATAATTTTTACAGATACTTGTGCAACAGTACAACATCCATGTACTCTATCGAGTAGTAAAAGTATTCAATGTTTAGGAACATCAAGTAAATCTGTACATTTTCCACGCTTTGTTGGTGACATTAAATCGCCAGTACATCTTGCTACATCTAAAAGAGCTAAAAGATCTTTAACGTAAACAAAAAGGATCATTGAAAAACAATAAAGAAAAATCAAAATTTGGCAACAAGTTTAAAACGAATTGGTTAAACGCATATCGACGATAGAAGAACTGACAAAACATTTGAAAAAAAACTTTAGTGTCGGAAATGACTGCTAAACATTTAATGGTAATTTAGACTACAGTATAATATATATAGTGTGTACCAAAAGTCTTGGAACGGTCAAATATTTTGAAAACGAAACATTTTAGAACAAACTGTTCCAAACAAAAATTTCGGAGTTTTAAAAGTTCTTTGATTTAATATATCCGATTGATCTTAAATAGATAGGTTGTGACCGGACCGGTATAATGGATGTACTCACAATTTGTCGGTCGCCACTTGCTTTCACCATATAAGCACTTTTACTCTCTCTCATTTTCTCTCGCACTCTTTCTCACTTTCTCTCACTTTATCCCACTCTCTCTCGCACTCTCTTTCACTCTCACTGCGCTCTCTTTCAATTCATCGCACTCTCTCTTACTCTTTTTCACTCTATTTCTTACTCTTTCGCACTCTATCTCATTCTCTCTCGCACTTTTCTCACTCTCTCTCGCATTATCTCGCACTCCCTCTCACTTTCTTTCTCTTTCTTTTATTCTCTCTCGCACTCTCTCGCACTCTCTTTCACTCTTTTTCGCACTCTCTCTCACTTTCTCTCACTTTCTTCAGGAAGATGTGGAGCTAATGCTATATACAACTGCGCAAAGTTTAACGGCGCATAAAGATGAGATACAACATCAGATTTTGAANAAAATAAATCCTGCATTCTTAGCACTGTCGGAAACTAGAATGACTAATAAGATTGAAGATAGTAAAGTAAGCGTTCAGAGTTATAGTATAGTTAGGTGTAATACTGAGAACAGAAATACAGGAGGAGTTGTTTTATATATAATAGACGATGTTAAATATGAAATAGTATTAGCAAAACCATTAAACTTGAACTGTTGGTGTGTAGCGATAGAAGTAAAATAAAAATTGTATAAAGGAGTGATTACGGTAGTATATCACTCACCAAGCGCGTCGCATGGTGACTATATATAATGTCTTAAAGATATAGTAAAGGAGTTAACAATAAAAGAAGAATGTATAGTAATTGGTGACTTTAATATAGATCTTATAATAAATTCTTTTTATGTGAAGAAGCTGCAAACGACAATGCTGAGCTTAAATATGAAACAATACCCCAAGCAGCAAAGCTGGGCATCTTGACCAAGACAAAGCCAGATTGCTTTTATTAAGTATAAAATTACCAAAGTTTGACCTAAAAAATGTCCTAAAAGTCAAATAATGTTTCAAGTTTTATATGTAAGTCAAAAAAACATAATTCTCACTTATAAAATGCCTTCAAAGTTCTGTGACTTTAATGTTAGACATTAAGTTCTAAATAATTAAATTTTGACTAAAATTGTGTCTTTATAGTCGAATGACCTATGAAATCAAAATNAGTGTCTCGTTTGAAAGCAATATGACTTAGTTGTATTACCTCATTTCAACTACGTGGGTGATATATATTAATTGGTCAGAATACTCTAATTTTTACTTTATATAAACCTTGCATATTTGACCAAACTAATAGGGGAAATTTAAGGCTCGCATTATCCTCGCACGATCGTGGATCGTGGTGGGAGCTATAATCTCAAAGTCAAGATTACTACGGAAAATACCCTACTAGGAAAGTTGGACTCAGATTAGGTCAAAATGACCAGCAAAATTGTCCTCAAAGTTAGTGAGTGACTAAGCGTCTAGAAATCAACAACCTCTCAATAACCTATAACTAATAAATAAAACTTCTAATAGCTGCATCTTTCGACAACGTGCATAATTCACTTTGTTTATCCTTGCTGCTTTAAAAGTAAAGATGTCAAAAAAAAAACAAATATAAACCGTACCGTTTAACGACGTTTTTATAGACATGTAAAGAAAAACAGTGGAACTAGTATAAAGAATACAATAATAACTACTTCCATCAGAGTCGTGATTTTACAAGAACAATTAATAATGATAGTGTAAGTGAAAACATAATTGCGATATCACAACGTCTCTGTAAATGACATGTGTAATTTGTCGTTAACTCGTGACGAGTTGTTCAAATTTGATGTCATTCCTGGAGATGAGTTTGACCGAAACGAAGAAAATGCAATAAAAGATAAACTGACACTGATAACCGAACTTCGTAATTGGGCAATCTCACATTCATTGACATTAGCATCACTTACTGATTTGTTAAAAATATTGAGAAGTCATGGCATGACGGATCTGTCAAAGGACAATAGAACTCTTTTAAAAACTCCTAGCATAACATCAATTGCAGAGATGGGATCAGGAAAATTTGTACAATGGTATTAAAACTAATTTATTATCAGCGCTGTCAAATTGCAATATTCAATAGCCACAAAGTATTAAATTACTTATCAACATTGATGGAATGTCATTCATAGTTTGAAGATCATGCTC
>NW_018021118.1:15588-17042 GCF_002006095.1 Pseudomyrmex gracilis
AGAATAAAACTAGAAGAGTACGACTCAACAACAAAATCTTACATAAGAAAGGAAAAGCCAACGCAAACGGTGACGCGTTGAGCAGACGCCCGGTAGACAACGCATTGCAAGTAAAGATACTGCACGCGAGTAAAACAAGCGAGACAGAAAGCATCAACTTATAGCGCAATGATCTCGACGTTTTATGCGTGAACACTCCGTCGTTTTTCACGCCGCTTCGCGTCACGCAGTTCTAGTTTGGCAATGCGTGCCAACTTAGATCTTTTCCTACTTTTTACCATTTTATACACAACTATTACAATAATTGTTATTACTATTGTTACGTCTGACGTAGTCAAATAGATAAGATGTAAATTCTCAAAAANCGAACTCTTGTTTACTTCGTCTGTTAACTCTGTTATTTCTGACTTTATTTTCTTAATCTGCGTTTTGTTCTGTGTTACGCTTTCTAACACTATCAGTTTGTTATCAGCCGCACCTTCTTTTGCTTTTAACACTGAAAGATTGAATCGCGGCANATACGTGTTAAGTTGCTCACCGTTCACCACTTGTTGATGTGAATCGTCACGCAGAAAGTTACTAACTTAAACTTTTCCGACAATTTTATCTCTCCGACTTCGTTTATAGTCTCTGTTTCTTTCTTTTGGTTTCTGCACGATATTACCACTGATTCGCTTTTCGGGATTGAGTACAGCCACACACGTGCCTTTTCTAATTTTATCCAGATCGTGTGGTTAGTAACCACAGTTTCTTTTTTACAATTAGAAAAACCCTCTGAATCGCTAACATACGCTTACATCTCGCATGGTGCGTCCGCGNGTACTTTGTACACCGATTTTACATTATCGCAGACATAACTATCTGTAACGTTTTTACACTGCCCTAACTGATTTATTTTTACAATGAAGTACGTTTGTTGATTTTTATCTATTGCACCTATCTCGTTTTTTACCTTCGCCACCTTGAAAACACTATCGTGGTCGTGCACCGGCAAGGGCACTACCCTCAACAGGTCGTACTTCACCGGAGCTACTAGCGAAAACTTGACAACGGTACACACATTCGCGTTTTTACAACATACGCTAACTGACGTACTTTTTTATTGTTAACCAATTCTCGAGAGTTACGACGAATGAAAAATGTAACCCGTGGGCAGACCAATTATTCGCGTCCTGGAGACTTTTTATTATTAATTCAACGGGTACCATTTCCAACTGTGCAAACTTCGCTTGTACGTCCTTCATGATACTTTCTACGTCAAATTCGAGTTCCGTAACCATGTTACCTAACCTGACTTCACAAAACACTTGCAAAGCTCGGCCTAATAAGGCCTGAAATACTTCACCGCTCACACTATCGCATATAGCTCCTTTTTTGTCGTGCTGTAGTTGCGCTCTGCTTTATTCAGTACACGGTTCGCGTATGCAATCGGCCGGTCCTGACCTAGCGCACCT
>NW_018021118.1:17927-19192 GCF_002006095.1 Pseudomyrmex gracilis
GTTTCACAGATATTCTATGCTCTACTGCGCTTGTTTTAGTTAATGGCTCTCCTGCAAGGTGGAATACATTTTGATATTCTTCACATATCCTGTATAATGCTTCTCTCTCTTTATTTAAATACTTCACTCGCAGTGTCTTTTTCGTGACGTGCTGGCTCTCCTGCTTTTACGCTTACGTTCGCTACTTTGCTTTCTGTCTCGTTCTCTTTTTCTAACATTTCCAATTTAACGCGCAGAGTGCTTATTTTTACTACTTTCTCCATAGTGTTTACTACGCTTATGGGACAGAAATTTTTATTCGACCGCACCAGACAATTTCTTATAAATACTCCTGGTTGCGTTGCTTCTACCTGCACGATTTGGTTACTATCTGTTATTGCTTGTACAATAGTTTCGCTTCGGGGTAGTAACTCTATAAGTCTTAAACGGACGTAACCGCAACGTACTGTTTCCAAGCGAGAGTTTTCCCGCTCTGTAATTATGCTTGGCGTTATGCTTTTTACTAAAGTCATTTCCCAAGATGCCTTAATTAGGAAAGTAGTTGATCGGAAAATCGTCTTTTATTACGTAGATCGGGTGCTTGATTTCTCTATCTTTCAGCTGTATGGTTGCTGTGATTTTTCTTATGACGCATGCCTGATGCCCTGTAACGCCTGTCAGTTTCATTTCCGTTTTTTCGGCTGGCGTTCTTCCTTTTAAGTATTTTTTTTTTATCAATGACACTGTAGCTCCAGCGTTGTAGAGTAATTCTGTTTCGCCTTTTTGCTTCTCTCATCGGTACGGTTATTATGTCCAAAACTGCTTGCGCAGGATTTAGCTCGGCTACCTGCAATTCTGTCACTGACACGGTTTTTTTCTTTTTTCCGTTGCCTTCTTCGTCGCTTGATGACTCGCTATCGTCACTTACATTCTGTCATGTAAGTAGTCTGACAGTTGTGGAGATGTATACCAATTATCAGTGTATAACACACGCTCTTCGTTACAATAAGGTTGCATAAAATGTGCAACAATATCACCAGAAACGCCTAAATCAAATTTCTCATAATCAGTGTCTGAGCCAGTATACACTATAAAATCTAAGAGAAATCCTGTTTCGCAGTCCGCTAATTCAAATATCTTTATACCAAATCGGTGTCTCTTCAATGGTAAGAATTGTTTGAATTTTAGCTTCCCTTTTCATAAGACTAAACTTTCGTCAATGCAAAGCTTTTCACCAGCAATAATAGTATTACCAAACTTTTCTTTCAAATGATCTATCACTGGTT
>NW_018021118.1:19267-20533 GCF_002006095.1 Pseudomyrmex gracilis
AGTCCACGGTTTCATATGTATTTGATCCGGTTCGGGATTTTGTTCTTGAAAAAGATTGGTTTGTTCTACAATCAAATTTACAAGAAATGTATAACAAAATATTTCAAACATTCTAATGGAGTAGGTTCGTCTAGAGACACGTGATCACGAATACGTGCTTCACCAGTAAAAGTTTTTATAGATTGGTAAAAATAAGGATCATAGTGTACATCTGGTATATTCTCATCACGTTCGTTATCAAGTAAATCAACATCACAAGCAATAGTTCTGTCTGTAATAATATCTTCTTCAGGCTCTGACTCTCCACTACTCCGAACTTTGTCATCACCTGTATTCATTGTATAGCAAAAGTAATAAAGTACAAGGAAGATAAAAAGTAACGGAAAATGTTATATCAACACAAGTAAAAAAAATAAGTGTATCTCGAGCCTGACCTATCAGAAAANGCGAGGCGACAGGTGCTCCTACGCGCCATTCTCACGTATGACAAGGACGGACGACGATAAACGGGCAGGCCTAATTAATAAATATATTTTTGATCTGTTATTCACAATTTTGCCAAATTGTTTTACTAGTAAATAGCAACTTCAAAAACCCCAAATAAAAATAAATTTGTTTAAAATTGCAGCCGCACGCGAATCAAGCCATGTATTTGTTTTAGAATATCTCACATAAAAATTAGAGGTACGGGGTGAGTGAGGGAGAGACAGGCAAATTGACATTAAATAATATTAAAAATTGCTAATAAAATTAAGAACATTAATATTTAATAAAAAAAAAAAGAAATTGAACAAGTTATTCTGGTGCGCCAAAATATTAGTTTTCCGGCCCTCTAAAGGTTAATGTCATATAACCATACAAGTGTGCGGACTGATTACGCACGTCTGCGGCTGTTCGTCCGTGTTACGTTGAACGCGTTATCGCGCCCCGGCGAATCGTCGCCTCCGTGCGCCCATGTATTGCGGCGTTGCTCGCGTAATTTATTTACNTGGCGAGTCACCGTATCTATGCGCGCAATCAGTAGCTCAAATGAGCGTGTTAGCCGACGGCAGCATTACGTCGACGGGGTTTTATGCTCGCTCGCTCTGCTCCGCAGCCCCACGTCCCGCGGTATTTCTTACGCCTAACTCGCTTCGCATTCTGTCGATCTCCCGCTCGACATTTTTGCGTACCCGAACTATGACTTGCTCGTCATCTAATTGTTCTATCCTGTCTGCGTCCATCGCGTTACTTCTGAACAATTCGCTTTCGTACGAAATTAAAGAC
>NW_018021118.1:21918-23351 GCF_002006095.1 Pseudomyrmex gracilis
CTACCTTATCAAAGTCAACAGTGCTTGCGACGAGTACGTTTCGCCGACAGTACAAACAAGCTTGAACCGTTGCAAATACAATATAAGTGCGAAGGTCAGAAATCCAACATTGAGCACATAGCAACTAAACTTCTGTACTCGTAAAATTAGTTACGTTAAGCGTTACGAAAAACCTCCCCTGTCAATTTTTCTTTTCCTAACGGGGGGAGGGTGTTGTAAGTCGAACTTGTGTTCTGTTTAATTATGGTATGTGTTATCATTTTGTTTAAGTGAATTATGCAACACTGTTTAAACTCGGGTTTTAGTTACTAGGTGTAGTTTTACAAAGGGGACTGGAATTCAGCACGGATGCCCAGTCAGCGGTCGCGAAGCAATATGCGACCGCGCGCACATGAACGCACCTGTCAAGGGTCGCACATGCGGCCGAAAAGATACAATGGTCTGCATTGCACTTTTTGAGAACCGGATGTTGCCTGGTTTTCCTCAGCCAGAAGTGATTAGCTGAGGAATAAAAGCCGGTGTCGTAACAGGCGCGGGCAGAATCGTCCCGAATAGTGTCGCGGTCGAAGGCTTTGCCCGTCAGAGCGTTGCTAGTAGAACTTAAAATATTGCAAATGAATAAGAGCTATTCTACAATGAGTTGAAAATGTCCCGTCGCCGGTTGCAATTACTAGGAAAAAAGTATTATTTTACGTGCTGCGGTTGCCAGTTGCTGGTGACAAAAGTTAAAAATTTACCAACTCTCTTTTAGCAACCGCAACGACAAAGCGCAACCAGAAATAATACTTTTCTTTTCGTAATTGCTACCTTTTGCAACTGGCAACGGGACATTTTTAACTCATTGTAGAATGACCCTAAGAATGTAAAACCACAGTTGAAAATAAAAGGGTTTATTCTTGTAACTAAAAGACAATCACAATATATTATTATCCATTCTCGGCGTCCCTCTCTCGCAGCATCCTTGANTTCATGCGAGGTAACAAAATAGTTGATCAATAATGCATTGATAATACATCTGCAGGAATTTTAAACTGCAATGCATTGAATTGCGTTTAGTTAATCTGTTATCAGCGCGGTTGACAAACCTGCTTACTGTTTGTTGTCAATCTGTCGTGCAAACGTATCGGAAGCTAATGCATATTTGTGTTATCTATTGCCAATTGAAGATTGCCAGTTGCNAGTGTCAAAGACTGCTTAATGTTTGCTACCAATTTGTCATCAACATGGGTGACAGATACGATCGCAGATAATTGCCATTTTGTTGCGTGAATGTCAAACAGATAGTGTTGTAGTATTGCATGCGAACAGTCCACACAAATGCACGAACAGATCTGCTTGGTGTTTACTGGTAATCTGTCGTCAATGCATTCAACAGATCGACCCTATTGCAGTCACATTTTTGTCGGAAACAGATGCTGCTATGGTTTTGCGGA
>NW_018021118.1:30246-31590 GCF_002006095.1 Pseudomyrmex gracilis
GCGTAGTCGAGAGGGATAGTAACAAAGCCAGACACCCTAATGTAGCCTCTCTCCAAGCCGCTATTAAAGCGGCATTCATAAAAATGGACCGTGCGCAATTGCAGACGGCATGCTCGCGCTTTCGGAATAGGATTGAAGCGGTGATCGAGCCGCAGGGCGGATACATTGAGTAAAATGTCTCAGAAAAGATCCCTTAACCCAGCTATAAAGCAGTCTATTTATGTTTTTTCATATTTTCTGTAATAAACAACTTTTTCGAGAAAAAAATTTTTGTCCGGATTTAAGTGGCGGACCCTGTATAGGATGCTAGATTTGCATCTTGTATATAAAGGACCCCGAATACCCTCCTAAACTAATTTAAAATATTACGAAAAAATTCCTCAGCCAGGAGTCGAACCTGGAATTTCCAACTTTTTGGGCTGTCACCTTCTCTGTTACCACGTTCGCGACGGGCCCTGATTTTTCTGTCTCCGCCTTGGGGTGGCGCTGTTTTTGGTACTTTCTCCCATCTGGCGAGATTGATTTAAATTAATCATATACCACTTGTTTAACCATTGTCTATCTTTTGTATATAAAACAATCAAAATAAAAACACACATGCTCATGTACCACCGGTGGCTTAGCCCGCCCCATGAGACAGACAAGAATGTACCACCGGTGGTTCAACCCGTCGCGAACGTGTTAAGCTAACGAGGCACTCGGAGTTTGTCTCGCAATACTTTGTACACAGCGCGTCAGGAATTTGAAGAGTAGGCGCGGGATCGGAGGGCAAGCAAAACGGTTGCTCATCAACAAGCGCCGTACGATTCGTAAACGTACAATTCGTACGGCGCTTGTTGGTCAGCAACCGCTCTGCTTGCCCTCCGACCCCGCGTCTACTCTTTGAATTCCTGACGCGCTGTGTACATCTATCGAGGATGGTCTGATAGTGTAATAACTCTCATCATTTTAACCAGCGTAAATTAACAATTAAATTTATAATTGAAATTTTAATTCCAAAAAACTCACTTGTAAAAATTTACTTGTAAACACNTATATATATTTATATATATGTATATACATGCATATTTTCGCACAAAAAATCCTGCGATCGGCTCGTATACCTTATATATATTTCTTAGAAATGTTCAATGAGCCATAAAAAATTTAATTGTTAATTTACACTGGTTGAAATGATAAGCGTTATTACACTATCAGACCATTCTCGATAGACGTACAAAGTATTGCAAGACAAACTCCAAGTACCTCGGTGGCCTAACAGGGAAGGCGACGGCCGAGAAAGCCGGAGATTCCAGGTTCGACTTCTCGCTGATAAGTTTTTTTGCAATATTTTAAATTAGGTTA
>NW_018021118.1:32860-34353 GCF_002006095.1 Pseudomyrmex gracilis
AGGGCTCTGAAAAACAATTGTACACATTGAAAGACAAATCATTGTCTCCTAGTATTGACTATAATCAAATTGTCATTAACGCAACTAGTTTTATTAAATCCATGACTTCGATTTCACCTTTTGACATTAGAGAGAAATGGTTTGTCAATTTGAGTTCTTGTAGTATCCCGATTAAAGTTATTGAACTTTTACAATTAGGCAAAAATTTCAGCATGCCAAATGTCAAAAAAAGTAATTTATTAGAGGTCATTAAAGACTTTGAAAATAATTTGAGATTTTTTAACAAAAAAACTTCTGAATCATTGAGATCACAGTTTATTCCACTCTTAACTAATTCATTGTGTACATCGAGGAAACTTAGTGATATTGATAAAGAATTGATCGTTAGACAAAAACAAGTTAGCTTATTCAAGAAGAATAATCCTGAGATTATATTTACTCGTGCGGATAAGAGCAATGTGACTGTTGCTGTTAACAAATCAGCGTATCTATCTGGAATTAATATTATGTTAAATGATCCTAAAACTTATTCTTTAGTCAATAAGAATCCGGTTAAAAATATTGAAGAAGTTCTTAATAAATTATTAAGAACTTGGGTGAATAAAGAATATATTTCTGATTTGACATACAAATCTATTAGATCTAGCGATGGTTTGTTACCTCGAGCCTACGGAATACCTAAGATACATAAAAATGATAACTCGTTCAGATTAATTGTATCTTCTATTAACAGCCCATTACATCATTTTGCTGAGTATTTACATAAATTGATATTTAAAAGTATACCATTCCCTAAGAGCCATATTNGAAATAATTTTGAACTGGTTAACAAACTTAGAGGTTTGCCATTGCAACAGGGTCACATTCTTGTGTCATTAGATGTAGTCTCTTTATTCACGAATATTCCGATTGATCTTGCTTTAAAGATTATTAAAATTAGGTGGAAACATATCAGAGGTATTTATACTCTATTTGATAACAAAATTTACAGACAAACCTTCAGAATGCCTATGGGTTTTCCTTTATCTCCAATAATTGCTAACATTGTAATGGAAGATTTAAAAAACTCAGTTTTAAAAAAATTAAAATTTAAGCCTTCCTTCTTTTTTAGATATGTAGATGATATACTTTTGACGGCTCCTATTGATAGTTTAACATCATTATTAAATGAATTCAATATTTATAATGATAGATTACAGTTCACAATAGAGATCCAAAATAACAACTGTATTAATTTCTTAGAAGTAAAAGTTATAAATTATAATAGAGTACTGACATTTGATTGGTATCACAAATCTACATATTCAGGTAGATATTTAAATTTTTATTCGGCTCATCCTGAATCGCAAAAAATTGAAACGATATTGAGCATGGTTGATAGAATATTTTTATTATCTGACCCTTGTTATCATGAGGAAAATTTTAAACATATGATTGAAACACTTATTAATAATAATTATCCTTTACATTTTATTTTTAAAGCTATTGGAAAT
>NW_018021118.1:39923-41234 GCF_002006095.1 Pseudomyrmex gracilis
TTAAGTGAGTAATTTGTTAATTTAATTTGATTAATGTGTGCGCTAATTAGTTCTATTTTACTAAATTACTTTGTATTATTCACACTGAAGAAGGTCCAATCCTTAGGATTGAAACGTTTGTGACATTAAAATAAATACAATACTTATACACGACCATCTTGTAATTATTGCTCGTATCGGCCTGTTTCATCTTAATTGACAATTTCACGAGCAAACTATTAATAAATTTAATAATAATATTTTATTATATGACCCGGATATCGGCCGTACAAGGTGACATACAATAATAATAAAAAAAACAGGAACAAAAATACAACGAAAAACACGGCAAATCGTTACATGAGTGACGCGACCCTGATCGGCAATTAATTTTTCCGACATCTCCGACTCGCAAACACCTCTCTCTGGCCAATCGCGCGAGAACACTCACGCACGTTTTCGGCACTGTGTTCGGTTTCGCACAGACTCTACCGCAAGGAATTCAATCCGATCACTCAACTAATTACGGCTGAAAGGAAATTAACGCGGCGCGGAACGCGATAATCGCTCGAATAATGCGCCGGGTGCGTTATAACTCGCTTCTTCACGACAGTGAATCGCCAAAATAATACGGTATTTACGCGGTACGCGAACAACACGCAAAAATAAGCACGGCACAAAAAATCCTCACAACAAGCGCACATGCACGACAAAAAAAAAGATAATAAGAAAATTGCTTGGCGCGACATCGCCGCTCCAGGGTTTGACTATTTTTGCCATAGAGTATTTTCCATGCACTTAACCTACGAGACTCTGCCACGAAACCNTGTGAAGCCCGATTCTGGCCGCTGCCAAAAAATCTAAACACGGGCAAAGGACGCGTCCTTGCCGTCGTAAATATAACGCAAAACACATCGACCAGTCTCGACACAAGGCTCGTGCAATGCGGATTCGTAGTTAACAATATAGAAACGGGCACCTTACCGTCGTCCGTTGCTCTCCGACATNAATTCGTCCTCTCCGCCCTTGACAGCACCTCCTGGGCTTGGCCGCTTAAACAGGGTCACTCTCACGACTCGAACAATGCACCCCGAGCACTAGAATCGCCGCACGGAAGACTCCTTTACACGGCACGGGAAACAAGCAAACGCACGGGAGACCGAAAAATGCGTGTGCGTGCGGCACACCTGATCGCGACCAAGAGAACGAGGATTTTGTTCGATAAGCGGTCGATACCCCAGATAGCGCTGGGGTCGCGTGGGGTAGGTCGCGCGAGCCAATCAGACCGCAAGATTATGCAGCGCGGCTCACAAGCTCGCTCTAGGCAGCAGG
>NW_018021118.1:43654-44754 GCF_002006095.1 Pseudomyrmex gracilis
TTATTTTAAACATACACATACATACACTGTTATTTATAATGACTAGTTATGACTAAAAATTGTTATTTGACTTACATAATACTACTGCGCATTCGCTAAAAATTTTTTTGTTGCAATAGATTTGTAGTTTTTTAAATATATAATAAAAGAAAATGTTTTATACTCTTCATATCTTTATTCTTAAAACAATATGTAACATGTACTTTTATTTCTAGTAACATGTCGAAAATATCAAATTTTNTTAAGTATATATCTGTTAACTACAATTATGAATGTCAATCTCAACTAAACTTAAACTCAAAATATAATCACAGTAAGAGTCATAACATTTTATAAAAATATATCCATATAAACTAAAATCATGAATCTCAGTCTCAACTACACTTAAACTCAAGATATGATCACAGTAAGAGACATCACATTTTATACTTTGCGTTTAACAAAAATATTTATATATATACTTAATACTTTGAACTTATACTAAGTATCTAAATAAAAATAATAATAATGTATGCATCACATAATGGGTCTGTTTTTTATGCTGAACTGACTGCACTAGTTNGAATGTATCTTTTAATTTCCAATATGGAGTAAAAAAGATAAACTCTGAACTAACACAGCCCATTCAACTATAAAAAATAGACATAATATTTCTTTGATAACTTTAGCATACTGTATCTTATGATGTAACTTTTACGAAGAAAGATATTGTCCAAGTAATTCCTCTCGTAAAGATGATATGAGGTTATTCATATTCTGCAGTTGCTGTAAAATTTCTCTTGAGACAAACAATTCTTNCTTCTTTAACTCTAATTTTTCCTCTTTTAACCGTAACATTTTTTTTTTATGTCCTCGGACGTAGATGATTTCTTTTCTAACAAATTAATGGCTGTTGCCATCAGCCGTGGTTTTTTTACATCTAAATAAAGATAAATTAATTAAACAGTAATGTATTTTATTAAAATACAATGTATTAACATATTTTATTGACAAATATATACCTTTTGAGTGTTTTGTAATATATTCCTCTGTATCTGAAGAAAATGCACATTTTTTATCTTGGTCCTGTAAATAAAATGCAATAGTTAGTTACAAAAGTT
>NW_018021118.1:46199-47527 GCF_002006095.1 Pseudomyrmex gracilis
CAAAATCGGGGTGTTGTTGCATAAATCGCATGATCAATTCCTTTTGTTTTTCAGTAACGTTCATTATGTTATTCACAATCGTTTTATAAACAATAAGAAGAAAAGAATGTATGAAACAGGTTAGAAACGTATTCAAGAATTTCCGTTGTTCGCACTCGCATCTATGATTTTCACTCTCATGAGCATAGGGATGTCGCATTTTCACTATGCTTATAGCCAATCGCGCGTATTTTTTCATGTGAGATGAAAGTGCGAGAAGTGAGAACATTCGACAAAGATACACAATCGACCCCCAGTTCATTCTTAGTCGGTTATTTAGTCTGTTATACATTTTATTTTTTAGTGAGTATGTTTTAATGTTTGCCGTATTTTAATTTTTACTTCTTATATTGACTTTATTTTTCTTATAGATTTCTCTTATTTAATAAGTTTAAATATATTATCTGACTCAAATAATTATCAATTCTTTTCTATGATATACTAGTCACCTTGCTATTTATGTAGATAAGATCTATTCATTTGTTTCCACATTTGTTGCATCTACCTCATGCTATTTTTTTTGATTTATTTTATGAAATAAATTATAAAATATATGTAATTTGTTTTTCGACAGAAACATCATTGCAGCAAATGCTACCCATAAGATGCCATTAATAGCGCTTTAGGTTTTTTAACATAGATCTTCGCTTGTAGCCCTATTCTACCACGTTTTATTTCGCATCTGGTAGGTTTTTAAATATGTATGTCGGATATATAGAATGCCTAGTGTTTTTTTGTATGGAAAGAAGTAAAATTACAATATTGTTATTTTTTATAAAAAAAAGTTTATTTTGAATATATATATATGTATAATATAAAATATTTGGCTCTAATTATTCAGTATTATATTAATTTTATTAATAATTAATATAATACTGAATAAGTGGAGCGCTTCGGCCTCCTCTTCCCGTCGGCCCTCTTCTCTCCCGCGCCTATTCTTTAAACTTTTATTTTTGCTACATGCTTTGGCTTGTCACACCACTGACAAATTATGCGATTATTTAAGAGAAAATTTCTATTATCGTTTAATTGACATGTTATAATACTATGACCAAATTTCTTACATAACTGACAAATATTAGATTCTTCTTGTCCCGGCCGATTTCCCTCCACCTTGTCGTGGTGGCCGGGCTTAGGGGAACTATGATTCAGGGGGCCATGCCGGCCGGGACTCCTTTGAGTCCCTGGTAGGGTCACCCATGCTCGGAAGGGCCCCTGGTGAGTTCCTGAACTAAGAGAGGGAATAGAGGAAGGAAAACCTCGAACAAAAACCCGGAGTTCTCAGCTCC
>NW_018021118.1:48802-80589 GCF_002006095.1 Pseudomyrmex gracilis
AGGATAGATGTGTCCGCCTTTTGGCGGACAAGATCGGGGACGCAATGGAGGGGCGAATCCTCTCTCTAATTAGGAGAGAGCTCGCCCCTCAGTCCTCAAGCGTGCCTGCAGCCGTACCCGCCCCGACCACCTGGGCGACGGTTGTGGGGCGCAAGGCGCGTAGGAGGGAGAAAGAGCCTCTCCCTCCTCCTGAGAAGAAACAGCGCCCTCCCGCGGCTCCCGTTGGCGCGAGTCAACTCACCGGGGCGGCGGAGAGGGCCAAACTCGGCAGGCTGCCCACTGGGGCTGCCGTCCTCTTTACCGTGGGGGAGGGCGGCAGTTATGCCGATGCTATGAGGAAGGCGGCGGCCGCCGTTGATTTGAAGGAGGTCGGGATTTCCGGCCTCCGGATAAAACGGGCGGCCAACGGTGGTATGCTCCTCCAGGTACCCGGGCCTGGAGAAGCAGAGAAGGCCGACGCCCTCGTGAAGAGGGTGTCAAAAGTGTTTGAGGGCAAAGAGGGGGTGAAGTTCACCCGTCCCATAAAACATGCGGAAGTCCGCGTGCGGGACGTGGTGCCCCCCCTCTCCGCGGAAGACATTGCCGCCGCATTAGCGGCGGCAGGTGGATGCCAGCCCAGTGAGGTTCGCACTGGGCTGGTTCGCTCCTCTCCCGTCGGGTATGGAACCTTATGGGCCCGTATGCCCTTGAGGGCGGCCCAGCGGGTAGTAGGGGCGAAGCGCATCGAGGTGGGGTGGTTTAGCCTCCCCGTCGAGGCGCTGGCAGCACGGCGTATGCAGTGCTATCGGTGCCTCGAGTACGGGCACGTGGCACGCAAGTGCTCCGGTGTCGATCGGAGCACGGTGTGCTACAGATGCGGGGAGGGTGGCCACCTCGCCATCTCATGTAGAGCTGCCTCCAAATGCACTTTGTGTGCGAGCCGGGGGCAGCCAGCGAACCACCGGATGGGCGGCGCAAGGTGCGCCCCCATGCCGGCAAAGAAAATAGCCACCAGGCGGGGCGCCGGAGTTTCGGCGTCTCCGCTGCCACCCGGTGGCAAGGAGGGCGGGGAGGTGTCAGGCACTGCCACCTCCCCGAAGAAGAGGAGGAAGCGGCAGGCCCGCAGCGCCGGGTCCGGCGGGGACTCCTCCGGCTAGGAGGAGGACGGAGAGGGGGTCTACCTCCTCTCCCCGGTGGTGAGCCTGGCCCGGTTGTGGCCGGAGGAGAGCGAGGCGCGGGAGGATAATCCTTCCCCGTCCGCCTCCTCTGAGGACACAAAGCCCGCCGCAGGTGAAGGAGGGAGGCCGCTAAGACCTTCTCCCCAAGCAAGGAACCCTCCGGTCTCCGGAAAGAGCCGGAGACTGAGGAGAAGGGGAGTGGGGACAATGCGATGCCTTCCCCTCTCCCCAAAAGAAAAGCGTCCGGGACCAGAGACCGCAAGGCGCTGGCTTCCGGTCAACAAATGGTGCGGCGCCCAAAGCGCCGGGTTCAGGGGGAGGCTCCACTAAGGAGCCCTCCCCCAAGCGGCAGAGGGGGGGCAAGTCAGCCTCCCCTTCACCGGGAAGACAGAAAACGGGACCTAAGTCCTCCAAGTCGGGCAATTAGGCTCGGCTTGGAGGCAATTCCTGTGCTTGGGGTGAGGGGGTCACGGCTCGGGCGTGACCCCTGGACCCAGCCCCTGTCAAGGGGCTGCTTGGTCGCGGGGAAAAGGTTCGAAAAATTGAATTGACCCCTCCTGACTTCGGTCACGGGGGGCGGGGACTTGGCGGGGCAAGTTGGGGAACTTGCCTCGCCATTGCACAAGTCCTCAGGGAGGGGCGGTTTGAGGAGGGCTATGGCCCCCTCCTCCTGCCGCAACCCCAAAGGCAACGGTAATAGGGGGTGTTGTCCTTTGGGGGCACGTCTTGGACTCGGGGGGGCCTGGAGACGTAATAGCCTCGCGGCTGCCACAGGCTCCCCCACTATGTCCGGTGGAGGCCATCGAGGGGTTTTAGTGGGTGCGAGTCCCACACTCCCCGTCCAAATCCCCACAGGGCGGGGGTGCATAACGCATTTCCCCTCGAAAAAAAAAAAAAAAAAAAAATTAGATTCTTCTTGTGTGTTTATAGACTGATAAAACAATGAATTATGACGTTGACATTTAGCGGCACTATGTCCTAGTTTCCTACAGATTTGGCATAGTAGTTTAGACTGCGAGTAAAATTTATTATGAGAGATTTTGATTAGCGTTCTTACAATTTATAGCCGAATGATTTTCTTCAAAACATATTTGACAAGATTGAGGTTTATTCTCATGTGTAATATGATTTTTTTCTGCCGTAAATCTGTCATTGCGCAAAGTTTCCTTTCTATTTCTAAAGCCTCGAATATAGTTTCCTGAAAGTTCAAGTTTTTAGAGATTCTCTGTTCAATTTCTGGTTTTAATCTCCTGATTAAATACTGAATTATATCTTTTTCGAGTTCTTTAACGCTCTGTGTGTGTAAACTATTTTGCGAATCCTCATATGCCTCAAATANTTGCTTTCTTAAGATTTTAACACAATTTGTATAATTAATAACATTTTCTTTGTTTCCTTGACAAANGTATCCTAGTTCGCCTTGTAATTGATGTAAATCTTTAGACAATCCGTAAATTTCTTTTAAGTATTTAGTTAATTGCCCTATGCTATTAAAATCTTGGTCTCGTATATCATTGCGCGCCTTGCCTACTAATTTCGTTCTTATAATTTTTGTAAATTGTTGTTCAGCTTCTCTGGGCAATATAAGTTTTGCTTCTTCGCATCCTACTAATAAAATATTCTACTGGAATATTTGTTCCATCAAAAATAGGAACAGTTTCAACCGCATATTTCAAAGCAATTAAAGAATCTAGAGCCATAATTTCTTGAATTCTAAAAAGCAAATATTTATTAGTAAGAATATTCACTTCTTATCTAGTTCCGTGTATGCCGTTGCATCATAAAAAGGGTGTCAAGTGCTGGCGACACTACTTTTGTGAATATATATATATATAAACAAGTATGTGTTAAATAGGAAAAAAAGGACACACAAAAAAAAACATTTTGTCTGTTGAATAATCTTTCTCTCACACACTTTATCGAACTTAAATAATAGAGTCACTCCCACTATTCGAAGAAATCGCGTTTATCATCCCGGACGAGCCCCCAATTTTACGCACGTATGTTACGTCCTGGCCCATGGATACGGTCGGGCTGTGGTGTGACGCAACAGTGAACGCGTCGTTTTCCATATCTCTCTTTACAGTGTACACGGAAGTCCTGCTGTGAGAGAGTCGAGCAAGTTTGTTTATATTCGTCGACAGGTCAACGGTGTACGCCGATCTTACTTTGTTTAGCGAACACTCGCTCGTTGGTCCCTTTTTAGGTCTGAGACGCAAGTCTCATTTACCAAGGACGGGACCTAGCGATTTCACCGAGGAAGTGAGAGTGGGTTGTATAGTAGAGAAGGATAACAAAGAATAACTCTTTAGTTTGATTCCACACATTATAAAGTAGTTATATTTATAAAAAAAAAGACAAATCAAAATCTTAGCAAATTACTAACATACAGGTGTGTTGAAACTAATACAATGACGGAGCACATAATCGTTTTGTACAAAGTAATCTATAAGCTAGGGTGCAAGTGTGAGAGAGAGGAGGAATACGAGTTGTTTAGTGCAGCCAGCCTCTTTGACCCATGTTTACGCAACTTAGATCATCTTAGAAATGTATTTCCTTATGTTAGTCGACAAATTCGGTTTTGTTTCATTTCTTAGGTTCCGATAGATTTAATGATAGGAATAAATTTGAATGTGTCATGATTCTAAAACTGATATTCGGAGATAAGCGGGCTTTGTTTGTTTCCGTGATTTAAGGAGGAAAAAAAAATAATTCGGCCGCCACCCGAGACGGCTATATACCGCGAGTAGCTCTTCCGATAATTCGAACGCCACCCGGAACGGCTATGCACCGTGAGTAGCTCTTCCGAAAAATTTGAATGCCAACCGAAACGGCTATGCACCGTGAGTAGCTCTTTCGAAAAATTCGGATTTTTGAGCGCGTTTATCTATTCGTTTATTTTAACCATTTTTCTCAGTTTCTCCGAAAATCAGTTGCAAGGTCGGGAGGTAAGTACGCGAACAGTGAAACATCAGAATAAAAATAATTACAATGTGGACTTACTATTTGCTGCGGACCAGTGATGTTGATTAATAAAAGGTTCTAGGCTGTTGCGGCACAGTAGTTTACTCTGGGATCTCACAGTCTGCACTCACTGTCACTTACTCACTCGCTGTACTTCTAAAATCTGCGGCTCTATCTGGCTCTAATCCCGAGAGTCCCGGCTTATATACAATTTTGAGTAAGCGAGGACTCTTCTAATCGGAAAACTCGGTCAAGCTTTGCTGGTTCCTATTTGTTGAGCAGTTGGTCGGGTAAACTTCGTGAAATCGCCAATCGACGACGATCTCTCGGCTCGGTCGGCTTGTCCGATTTTCCGCAGAAGGGAAAAGGAAGAGTGTTGGTTTGCGATCATGCCACCTAGACCCTTTGCTATTTATAATAAAGTTTTTGTGGATTATTCGTGGCGTCGGAGTTCTATTTGCTCCGGCTGCTCTAATTTTTATGACCGGTGTTCTTCCTGGCCCGGAGATATATATATATATATATATATGCATATATATACAGGGTGTCCCACAACTCACGACCTTAAATTAAATGACGTATTCCTGAGATCATTTTGTGACGAAAATTCTAATACTATATTGTCGAGGCTACAATACTTTTTGAATTATAAGCGTTTAAAAGTGACCTATCTGGTGGTCTGTTTTTCGCGCGCTCAGGTACGGCGCATCGTACATGACAGTGTTCTTGTCTCGATAAACTTGATATTTTGATAATTATGCAAATTTTTTCAAAAAACGTTTTTTATTGAATTATAGTTACATAAACATGGCTTCCGTTTCCGGCGCGATACGGTGTAGAAGTGGTATAAGAGTGTGCGATTTTGGAGCAAGAATACGATAGATTTAGAGGGAGGAGAGAGAAAGGAAAGTGTGGAGTGTGTGGTGGAGTGTGTGGAGAGTGAGTGTGAGAGAGGAGAGGAGGAAAAGTGAGAGGGTTAGAAGAGTGGAGGCCGGTGCATTTACCGAGTTGAGAGCGGGTGACAGGTTAGGCATAGAGTAAGATAAGCATAGAGGTAAAAGTCGATGAGAAGGAAAAGTCACTAGAGGCAGAGGGATAAGGAGTTTAGGTTATATCGGAATAGAAAGGGGTGAAGGGTGATTGGCTTAAGGAATTTGGAGCAGGAGAGGTGAAGGAATGTATAAAAGATTGAAAGAAGGAGAAAAAGGAGAGAGAAATAGAAAGCGCGAGTGAAGGGAATATAGAGGAAATTTTGGTAAAGAAAAGGAAAAGAGAGATGAGAGGAGAGAAAGACGAGAAAGAGGAAGAAGGAGCGTTTAATAAAAGTAAAAAGATACTGAGGTCGCCTGTGCGGTAGGGGAGCACAGGGGGAAAGGAAGGAGAATTAAAAACGGAGAGTGGGGAGTGGAGAGAGGAGTTGAGGGAGATGATGATAGATGTGAAGGAAAAGATAAAAGACATAAAGGAAATAAAGGAGCAAGGAAGAAGGATGAAAGAGGAGATGGAGGGATTGAGAAAGGATATGAGAGAGAATGAAAAAAGATGGAGGGAGGAGAAGGAGAAAATGGAAGAGAGTATAAGAGAGTTGGAAAAGAGAGTAGGGGAGATAGAAGTGTGGTGGAATAGAGAAAAGAGAGAAAAAAGGAGTGGAGTGGAAAGAAGAGGTAAGAGAGGGAAGCTTGAGGTAATAGATAGAATGAAGGAGATGGAAAGAAGACTGGAAAGGAAAGAGAGAAGAGAAAGGAAAAAAAATTTACTAATAAGAAGGCTTGAGGTGGGGGAAGAGGGGGAAAGGAAGAAAGCAGTAGAAGAGGTTTTTAAGAAGATAGGAGCAAAGGTAGAGGTGGAGGAGGTGAGAAAGTTAGGAAGAGGAGATGGGAGAATGGAGACAGTGTAGGTAAGGATGAAGGATGAAGAGCAAAGAAATGAGGTGATGAAGAAAAAAAGAAACCTGAAGGGGAGGAAAGAAAGGATAGTGGAAGATTGGACGTGAAAAGAAAGGAGGATGAGATTGGAAGAAATTGCGAGAAGGGAGATGAGAGAAGGGAGGAAAGTTTGGTTGGGCTATAGAGTAATAAAAATAGATGAAAAATGGTGGAGATGGGAAGAAGAGGAAAAGGTTCTGATAGATGGAAAAGGTATGATGAGAAAGTAGATTACGGGGGAAGTAATGGAAGAGTAGAGGGGGAAGGGAGGTTGAAGAACAGAGGAGAGAGAAGAGGAAGGAGAAGAAGTGAGAGGAAAAAGAGGAAAGTGATGCAGAAGGAAGGGAAAAGGAAAAGGGAGGGATGGAGAATAATGTTCTGGAATGTAGCGGGAGTGAGAAATAAGGATAAGAAGTTTTGGGAGAACCTAAAGAGATGAGAGGTTATAGTGTTAAGTGAGACATGGTTGAAAAGAGAGGAGTGGGATAAAGTGAAAGGGAGAGTACCAAAAGGGTATAAATGGGGGGTCCAAGAGGCTATGAGAGAAGGAAAGAGAGGAAGGGCGAAAGGAGGAATGATTTTGGGAGTAAGAGAAGATTTGGCAGATGGAGAGATTAAATTGGAGGGGGGAATAGAAGGAGCAATGATGTGCGAGATAAGCGTGGATAAGGAGAGATGGAGAATTATAGGAGTATACGTGAATGAAGGAGTAGAGAATATGAGGAGGAAGTTAGAGAGATGGACGGACATGAGGGAAGTAAGCAGGAAGCTGATAATTGGAGGAGACTTCAACGCAAGGGTAGGTGGGGAGGGAGGTGGTTTTGAGGGAGAGGAAGGAAAACGCAGAGAAAAGAAAGCAAAGGATGAAATAATAAATGCAGAGGAAAGAAAATTGTTGAACTGGGTTGGGGAGAGTAGTTGGAGCATTTTCAACGGTTGTATGAAGGGAGATGAAGAAGGTGAATATACGTTTACGGGAGGAAAAGGAAACACTATAATAGATTATGTAATAGGGGAGAAGAAAGTAAGAGAAAGAATAGAGAGGTTAGAGATAGGGGACAGGATCGATTCAGATCATCATCCGGTAGAGGTATGGATGAAGGGGACAGGAATACGAAGAGAACGGAAAAGTAGAGAAAAGAAAGTTTGGAGGGGGATTTGGGACACAGAAGAAAGAGAGAAATTCAAGCAAAAGATGGGGAGTTTAGAGAAGTAGAATGGTAAGTTAGAGGAGAATTGGAGGTGTATGAGTGAAAGAGTGAAAAGGTCACTGAATGAAGTAAAGGAGGAACGGGAGAGAGAATCGGGGGGAAGGAAACAGAAAAGATGGCGGGACGAGAAGTGCAGGGAGGAGAAGAAGAGGGTGAAAAAAAAGTTAAGAGAGTGGAGGAGATGTAAAGGGGAAGAGGACGAGTTTAGAAAAGGAAGAAGAGAATACACAAGGATGTGCGAGAGAAAAAAGAGGGAAGAGAGAGAGAGATGGGAGAGAAAAATTGAGAAGGCGAGAAGGGAGAATGTTTATGTAACTATAATTCAATAAAAAACTTTTTTTGAGAAAATTTGCATAATTATCAAAATATCAAGTATATCGAAACAAGAACACTGTCATGTACGATGCGCCGTACCTGAGCGCGCGAAAAACAAAACCATCAGATAGGTCACTTTTAAACGCTTATAATTCAAAAAGTATCATAGCCTCGAAAATATAGTATTAGAACTTTCGTCTCAAAATGATCTCAGGAATACGTCATTTAATTTAAGTCATTTTTTTTATTTTTTTATTTTTTTTGCTGTTGTAACGGAATTCTCGAGCCGCTTCCTCTGCAAACGGAGTTTCTTTTACAAGACTCGGGTGAGCGTCCGCGAGAAGGCAACGTCGAATCGCGGGCAGGATAGAAGAGATGTGCCAAAACGAGCGCTGCCGGGCCGAATCGACGAATACTTTGATGTAATTTAGGGTGCCAGACGCGTGACCACGTCAAAAATCTGCGTCGCTCGACACAACGGGTCGACTAGCTTTATTGGAACAAAAAGGGGCTGGGTTGAATGAAAGTTTGTAATGCAGGCAGTCCCTTACTCTCGCGATATGAAGCTCAGATGAAGAAGGAAAAATTAGAGTTAACCAGTATAAATTAACAATTAATTAACAATGTATTTCACGGGCAGAAATTTAAGATAAAATTACTACAAAATAATATAAAAGAAATCATGTGTGTGTAACAAATAGTAGAAAAGAAAAGAAAATGTAATATAAAATAATATAAAAAAATAAGAGAAAGAATAAGAGAGATACAACAGAGTATAATACAAAATAAGATAAAAAAAAAAAGATACAGAACCAACGACGGGTTACGACAATTGACAGACCGAATCACGCTAATCTACGAGACAAATTATTTACTCGGAACGATACCGCGAAAGTACTGAACGGGAGACTTTAATAGTTGCTTCCAGCGGAAAGATCGCAAGTGCAGGCGCAATAATATAGCAATCGGAGGGCGCAAAGCTAGATACAGGCTAAGCAGGCAAGAGGGTGCAAGCCAATGTACGTGACAAACAATACGCCGGGATAAAATAACGTGCAGCCGCCTCTTTACAAGCCGTAAATCAACGCGGACTTACTTGTTTCGCTGGTGATCGCAATTTGGCCGAACGGATCGCCTCGCCACGCAGCTTTCGCCAGTTTCGTGTCCCTAGCCCCGCAGATGATTTCGAGCCGAGTTCTTAGCCTACGTTCATGCATTCGAAAAAAATACTCGCAATACGGAGCAAAGCGGGTGCGATGTCGGGGTGTGATTTTGTTTTTCGATTCTTACCGAACGATTAACGACGCGCTCTGTCTCGGCGCTAGCAAGATCGGCGGTACGATATGTTACTGGTCCGTGAATAGTCCCGGACAAATTATACACACTAAAATGCGACACGCATTTACTGTACGTGCGCGACTTTGTCGGCGATAATTGTCCCGGAAATTCACTACCTGAAATTGCCGTTAATTCGCACGTTAGCTCGGTACGATATTTCCTCCCGATCGACACTGCTTCCAACTCGCACGCACCTCACTCCAGCCGATCGCGCGAGAAAATCCGATTTTGTTTTGCTATTTGTTCCCGCGTCAGCTGATCGCCATCGGTAGACGATAGCCGACGATACGCAAGCGGTACGCTACAAAAATCACGGCACACATGCACAACGATTACGATTACTTAACCAAAAAAAAAGAAACAGACGAAACAAACAACACGAAAGGGCTACTTGGCGTTGTATCGCCAATCCAGGACTTGACGATTATTCGCAAAACTACAAAGATCATGCACTTAACGTACGAACTACTGCCACAAAGCCCCGTGAAGCCCGATTCTGGCCGCTGTCGAAAAATCGTTAACACGGCCAAGGACACGTCCTTGCCGTCGTAAACAAGACGCAAAATACAAACGATCAGCCTCGACACGAGGCCTGTGCGACGCGGATTTGTGGCTAACAGTAATAAAACGAGAACCTCACCGTTGTCCGTTGTTCTCCAACATGCTCTTGTCTCCTCCGTCCGGAATGACACTCCAAGAGCTTGCTTACTCAGTCGGGGTTACCCTCACGACTTGAATCACTACACCCCGAGTACAAAAATCGCGGCACGGCAGACTTGTTGAGCGGCACGGGAGTTACTCGTACGCACGGGAGCACGAGAAATACGTGCGGCACGGCTGATCACGACCAAGAGCATAAAGATTTTGTTTGATAAGCGGTCGATACTCCGGGCAGCGCTGAGGTCGCGCGGGGCAATCAGGCTGCAGGATTCGCAGCGCGGCTCGCAAGCAGGGTTGGGTTCACGTATTATACATGAGATATTGTACTATGTATTTTATCAAAACAAATGTTTGTATAATAACAATTATACAACTAAACAACAACTATACAGTTTATAAGTTGTATAGTTGTTGTGTGTTTAATTGGATAATTGTTAGCTGCATTAGATTATGTGAGCATCAAAGGTGGGCACGTATTATACCGTATAAAAAGTTCTTAAGAATCCTTTGCCCCTTTTCTTACATCCTTCCGTAGTTAGTCCAGTCAATAGGGAAAAAAAAGCACCTTTTTGTGCAAAAATGTTTGACCGAAATCCGATTACATTACCTTGTAGTGTGCGCTTCACTGATGAACCCCTATAGTCGTGCAACCAAAATTTTTTGTCAGCACTTGTTATAAATGATGATTGAAAGTGCTGAAAATGGGTTTTTTGCTTTTATCGAAGAAGAACTGCTAGTTAGGGAAAACAGTTCTAAATAAAAGTTGTAGGTATTGAAAATATCTTTCGTTTAAGCTATCAATCGAATAAATCGAGCAAATATTTATCGAGATAATTGCAAAAAACACCCAAAAATGAGTGTTTTTTTACTTGTTAATAATCTTTGTAATAATTAGCACAGAGTTTCGAAATTTATCAAAAATATGGCCTTTGCTACCCTTAAAACGTATGCAAAATTTCAGACCAAAACATCGTATAGTTTGTGAATAAATACATTTGTTTAGCCCAAACACTCTATTTTTGCACTTAATTATGTCGCTTTTTCACAATGATACAGCAACCAGCGTGATCTAGTTTTGTTCTGAAAGAGTTGTACTATTACATACAAGTGATTTTTAACCAAAATTGTTATTAAAAAACACCCAAAAATGGCGTTGAAAACGATGGTCGTTTTTTGCTCATANACAAATGAAGTAACTTTGACGCTAATAACTATATCGTTTTACTGATTTGATATTTCGATAGTTGGTACTTTTACGCGTATTTAAAAAAAAAATCGTTATCCTACGTTACGTACAAGCCGAGATAATTTTTTTTTTTTTTAAATCGCAGCTCCTTTCATTATTAATATTAAGATCTGAAACTGTGGGGATATGGAGTAGAAGAGTTACACTTTCATCAGGAAAAATTTCGAAGAAATTCAGTATAGTATAGCATTATTTATAGAGTGTTAAAGAAAGGTTTCGTATGTCAAGTACATAAAGACTGGTGGTGGGAATAAGCGGGCCGCAGCCGCTGCGCTCGGCGGCGACTCGCGCGAGTAGCGTCATTTTCACTGCAAATTCATAAAAATGGCATTATCTCGGTTAATATTGATCGTATTGGAACGTTTTTTTTTTTAATTTGGGGTAGCTCGACGAGCTCTTTACGATTCTGTCCTCAGAAAACCTATTAACGTTAACCTACCTGCTCAAATCTTGGCAACNTTTTTTTATATATTGTTTATTAATAATTTCTGATGATTTATTTATGCAGTACTGTACACATGCATTATTGTTGGAACAATTTCTTGATGTTACTGCAAAATAATAATACTACTTCCATTTTATCGATGCATACAGTTTGCAAAAACCAATGGTAGTAGGAAAATGCATTAAAACTAATAAAATAATATATACTTCTATAAAACATTCTCTTTTTACTTACACCTCTTAATTACTACTGTAATAATAATTTTAATATTCATAATCATCATAAATAAATACATATAATGCATTTTCCTATTGCACTGGTTTTTGCAAACTGTATGCATCGATAAAATGGAAGTAGTATTATTATTTTGCAGTAACATCAAGAAATTGTTCCAACAATAATGCATGTGTACAGTACTGCATAAATAAATCATCAGAAATTATTAATAAACGATATATAAAAAAAGGTTGCCAAGATTTGAGCAGGTAGGTTAACGTTAATAGGTTTTCTGAGGACATAATCGTAAAGAGCTCGTCGAGCTACCCCAAATTAAAAAAAAAAACGTCTCAATACGATCAATATTAACCGAGATAATGCCATTTTTATGAATTTGAAGTGAAAATGACGCTACTCGCGCGAGTCGCCGCCGAGCGCAGCGGCTGCGGCCCGCTTATTCCCACCACCGGTCTTTATGTACTTGACATACGAAACCTTTCTTTAACACTATAAATAATGCTATACTATACTGAATTTCTTCGAAATTTTTCCTGATGAAAGTGTAACTTTTCTACTCCATATTCCCACAGTTTCAGATCTTAATATTAATAATGAAAGGAACTGCGATTTTTCAAAAAAAAAAATTATCTCGGCTTGTACGTAACGTAGGATAACGATTTTTTTTTAAATACGCGTAAAAGTACCAACTATCGAAATATCAAATCAGTAAAACGATATAGTTATTAGCGTCAAAGTTACTTCATTTGTTTATGAGCAAAAAACGACCATCGTTTTCAACGCCATTTTTGGGTGTTTTTTAATAATAATTTTGGTTAAAAATCACTTGTATGTAATAGTACAACTCTTTCAGAACAAAACTAGATCACGCTGGTTGCTGTATCATTGTGAAAAAGCGACATAATTAAGTGCAAAAATAGAGTGTTTGGGCTAAACAAATGTATTTATTCACAAACTATACGATGTTTTGGTCTGAAATTTTGCATACGTTTTAAGGGTAGCAAAGGCCATATTTTTGATAAATTTCGAAACTCTGTGCTAATTATTACAAAGATTATTAACAAGTAAAAAAACACTCATTTTTGGGTGTTTTTTGCAATTATCTCGATAAATATTTGCTCGATTTATTCGATTGATAGCTTAAACGAAAGATATTTTCAATACCTACAACTTTTATTTAGAACTGTTTTCCCTAACTAGCAGTTCTTCTTCGATAAAAGCAAAAAACCCATTTTCAGCACTTTCAATCATCATTTATAACAAGTGCTGACAAAAAATTTTGGTTGCACGACTATAGGGGTTCATCAGTGAAGCGCACACTACAAGGTAATGTAATCGGATTTCGGTCAAACATTTTTGCACAAAAAGGTGCTTTTTTTCCCTATTGACTGGACTAAGTATACAAGATCAAATGCCGTGAATGTGAAGCCTCGTATGTAGGACAAACTGGCAGAATGTTACAAACCAGAATCAAGGAACATAAAAGCCACATTAATAGAAATTCCACTCAAAAATCTGTAATAACTGAACACAGATTGCAATACTCACATGAATTTGAGTGGGACAGAGTAGAAATATTAGATTATGAGAGATCTTACAGCAAAAGATTGGTATCAGAAATGCTACATATAAGAAGTCAAGTCTGCGGACTTAATCTACAGTGTGACACGGAAAATTTAGACAATTAATATTTATCGTTTGTGGATAAGACATCATAAAGTGTTATGTTATTTGTAGATTTGACTTCTATCATTATACACACGTTTGTTTCTCAGTCGCGTTTTTACTCTTGTAAAGTGTTGGTCGGGACGGCTCGTGCAACGTGGACATCCACGATTAGCACTCAGCGACACATAATTACTAAGATTTTTGTAAGTGACTTTGTATATTGTTTTATTCTGCGATTCTTAATTAATTATTTTCAAATTTCATATATCAAATTCTATCTTATTTCTTTGTAGACTGCATTTGATAAGAACCTAATCGAAAGGTTGAAAACGTTTATGTTATAGTGTTTTAATAAACGGATTAAAATTATACACACTCATATAACTGTGTTTGCTTCAATAGCCAAATAAAATTCTTTTGTTCATTAATAACTTATATTAAATAATTGATTTACTATGTTTTTTTGCTGCTCCCTTTACGAAAAAGAACTACTGCCGCTTACATATACATAAATAAAGTCAGTAATATAAATATTATTGACAATCACATAAAAATATTATTAGATATTACAGGAATCACTGAGAATATTACTGGCAATTACACAGAATTCCCAGTAATTTTTTCGTACCACTGCCACAATATATTACTGCCAGTAGTTCTTTTTCGTAAGGGTCCTGCTGCTCCTGCTGTTACTGCAGATGCTGTTGCTGTTGCTGCTGTTCCTGCTGCAGCTGCAACAATTGATTTTGTTTATTTTGCTCCTGTTGGAGCAGTGCTATTTGCTGCTGCATTTGTTGGTGCTGCTGCTGATGCGCTTGCAATTGTTGCTACTGCTGCGCAATAGTTTGCAGCAAGTGTTGCACTGAAGGTGCTTCTTGTTCTGTTAAAATAAAACAAAATCAAAATATTTTAATAATGAATAATAAATCAGTATTAATAAATTTAGTTTTCTTTGTGTCAACTTTAAAATTGATGTTGTTAAAATAAGTCCCCTTACAAAAAAGAACTACTGGCAGTAATATATTGCGGCAGTGGTACGAAAAAATTACTGGCATTCTGTGTAATTGCCAGTAATATTCTTAGTGATTCCTGTAATATCTAATAATATTCTTATGTGATTGTCAATAATATTTATATTACTGACTTTATTTATATGTAAGCGGCAGTAGTTCTTTTTCGTAAGGGTCTTCACTTTTTAGCAAAAAGTATGGTTTATTTCCAAACGTATTATTTCACAAAACAAGAAAAGAATAAAAGATAGGTTTTTTCTAAACATCACTACATCAATGTTATAAAAAAACGGGAAAAAGAACATTAAGATAAAAGAGCAATACGAGCCAACATATGAATATTAACCCACCTATCCACTCACCCACCCACAAACACACACGCGCGCGTGCACGCACGCACACGCACATGCACACAGAAAGAGAAAGAAAGAGTTTTAGTTAAACAAACACATTCTGACGTTTTGATCCTACATCATATCTTCTTTTCAGTGATAAATAGAAAAAATAAGAGAAATAAAAAATAAAATAAAGGTATCACCACAAAAATTATTAATACAAAACAATCGCACAAATCAACTTAACTTTAAAGATGCTCGACAGCAGTATATTAATGAGAAAACAGTAATTATCATCTGAGTCACAAACAATTGAAAATAATTGAATTAGAAAAGTCTATTTATCAAGTCTACCTTTACGAAAAAGAGCTATCGATTATATATAAATAAAGTCAGTAATAGAAATATTACTGTTAATCACACTAGAATATTATTAGGTAATAATATTACAGGAATTACTGAGAATATTACTGACAATTACACAGAATGCCAGTAATTCTTTTGTACCATTGCCGCAAAATATTACTGCCAGTTTTTTAGACTAAAACTAGTGAAATACTTATACATTGAAACATTAACATTGTGTATTACATTGCATTGAGTCTTTATCTCTTTATACTATTTTACATATGTATTGATTTATAAGAATAAATTGATGTATTACTTACGTAAATAGTCTTGCATTTTTCTCGCGAGAGTTCGTTGCACGTGCACACTTCTGCTTCTGCGAAATGACAAAAAAGCAGCGAAACATTATGCGTTGCATATGTTTTTAACATAAACGTTATACGTTTTCTGTTTCTTACATGTGTAGCGTATTTTCGAGTGTGTAGTGAAGTGCTCGATTGTTTTTTCAATATTATATATATCCTATTATTTTATTTGATCTAATGATATATAATCAAATATTAGTGTGACGTGCAAATTTCATATTAAAGCAAGCTAACGTTTTTTGGAAACGTAGTATTCATTCGCAACGTTGTGGAGAAAACAGTCTGGATCTGTAAGTTATTGAAAAATCTTTTTTCATTTCTTTCTTTTTTATCTTTTTTGTAATTGTCCTCCCATTATAATTTTTGTTCTTGTAGTTTTCTCTTTCTATCAAAATGTGCAATATGTTAAAAAAAATATATATATAAGCGAGGCTTTTTAGAAGCTTGGCTTCATGATAATTGATATAAATATTGGATACAAAAAGTATCGTCAAATGATAGTCTTTTTCATTGTACTATATGTAATAAAGATTTTTCTTGTAACACGCGCATTTCAAAACATGCAGATTCTGCGTGTCATAAAAAGAATAATAAAGAAAACTTATCTGCTTTCTTAAATAATAATGCTAATAATGTACAACCAAATACACAAACATTTCAGAAACAGTGGTTGGAAATAAAGCAGTTTCAACCATGGTTATGCAAAGTTTCACATAACGACAAGTTATTTTTTTGTTCGTTTTGTGAAAAATATGTCGGCTAAAATGTCGCATGTTCTTGATCACGCAGAATCTGTAGCACACATTTTAATAAGTAAATCAAAGAATATAGAAAGTAATAAAACTGACGAGGATAATATGACAGACGAAGTTTTATCATTTGATAAAAAAAAGAAGATTGCAGAAATTCGATTTGCTGCATTCATCGCGGAAAAAAATATTTTGCATAACACTGCAACAGAAATTCTTTCATTGTTTAAGGAAATAAGAAAAGATTCTAATGTATTACAAAGTGAGAATGAGTCGGACTAAATGTCAAAAGATTATTTCAAATATATTATGTCCGGTTGAAACAGATCGTGTTGTCAATATTATTAGAAATACAAAATTTTCTATTCATATTGATGAAACGGCAGAAATTTCTAATCAGAAATAGATGACGTTTCTTGTGCGGTATGTTCATCCTGAAACATTAGACATTTGCTCGCAATTAGTCAAATTAATTGATATTGATGCAAAAGATTGCAGTGCGGACAAAATATTTAATGCTTTTAAATGTGAAATGGGGAAACTTGAAATTCCATTTGTGAATATTGTAGCATTGTCGTGCGATAATACGTCTGTCATGACAGGTAAATATTCATCATTTAGAGTAAAGCTTGGGGAAATGTGTAAAAATTTATTAACATTACCTTGTCCATGTCATGCCGCTGCGTTAGTTGCACAATCTGCATGTAGTACACATCCAGACTATTGCGAGAAATTTGTTAAGAAAATAGCAACTTACAGTAACAGTAGTCCCAAGCAATCTGCTATTTTTGAGGAGTTTTGCGAATGTTTTCAGGAAACAAACCGCAAAATTCTAAAATTGGTCGATACACGATGGCTTTCCCGGCATTTATGTGTAGACAGAATTTTACAATCTTGGGATACTATTAATATGTTTTTAACTGAAAATGTTTTAAATGACAATACAAAATCTGGAGATTATTTACTATCTATTATGAAAAAAACTTGATGTAAAAGCAGATTTATTATTTTTAAAGCATATTTTAGATGTTTTTAATTCATTTAATGCTTATTTTCAAGCTCTGGAAACAAAAATATACGTATTACAATCAAAATCGTTTCAGTTCCTAAGCAATATTTGTGGACATTTCTTAAATCCAGAGCTTTTAGAAAATGTTCATAATAATTTAGATTTCTGTAATAAAAAAATCAAAAATTAGGGGGGGTATTCAGGGACTATCATATATGAGATGCAAAACTAGCATCCTATATGAATTTATGAATTGAAATTTCAATTCGAAAAAACACGTGAAAAACGTGAATTTACTTATATGTGTACACACATATAAGACATATTTTCCGCAAGACATCCTGCGAAACGGCTCCATAGACTGTTTATTTATTAAGTTTAATAAAATCAAAAATGTTTATACGAAATGAATGTAGGAACTGAATGTCAACAATATCTAAAAGAATTGATTGCAAAAGGGCATGCAGACATGGTACTTCATATTCGAGAAAACTGTTTGCAGTTTTACATTACTGCTGCACAAGAAATTTGTAAAAGATTACCAGTAAACGACACATTTTTATCTAAATTGAAAGTTTTTAAATCAGACATAGCTTTACATGATAACAATAGAAATACTTCATTTAATGATGTTTCTTGTGTTGCTCAAACAATTAGCGGGTTTGACGATAATGGTTTAAGAAAGGAATGGTTTGCTTTACATCAAGATTTCACAGAAGTAGAAAAAAAGAATCTCTCAGAATTACAATTTGATGAAATGTGGAAACAAATTTTTAAACGTTATGAGTATACCAATTTAAAATCTCTTTTAAATGCAATTAGATCGTTGCCAAATTCAAATGCCGATGCAGAAAGNATCTTTTCCATCTTGCCAGATCTTAAGACAAAAAAACGAAGTAAACTTTTGTCTGTCAGTGTTAATTCTACTTGCGTGTTTAAATCTGCATTGAAAGTAAGAAGAGAAACAGCTATTAACCTAGAAATTAAAGAAAAACATTTGTCTCTTATGTCAACACAGCAATTATATTCAGCACGTCCTAAAAAACAAAAAAGTCAGCTAATATTACATGCTGCTGATGACAATGAAATTGCTGGTCCCTCTTCGTTTAATAATATGAAATGTTTAAAATGAAATTACAATTATTTTGTTGGACATTTTATATGTTAGACAAGACATTTATAAATAATAAATGTATAAACAAATTGATATGATGGACATATTATATGTTAGACATCATATTTATAGATAATAAATCTGTACCAAACTTAATATATTCAACATTTTATGTTAGACATCAAACATATTTATAGATACTATATATATACCAAAATTGATTTGTTGGACATTTTATGTTAGATATAATATTTATAGGTAATAAATCTATAACAAACTTAATATATTGGACATTTTATGTTAGACATCCAACATATTTATAGATAATATATGTATACCAAAATTGATTTGTTGGACATTTTATGTTAGACATCACATCTATAAATAATAGATGCATAACAAGTTCGATTTGTTGGACATTTTATATGTTAGACATCATATCTATAAATAATAAATGTATAACAGGCTTCATTTGTTGGACATTTTATATGTTAGACATTATACATATTTATAGATAATAGATGAATAATATATAAAATGTGGTAGAATAGGGCTCTAAAGGCGAAAGTCCACACTAAAAAACCTAACGCGCTGTTAGTGGCACCTCATGGGTGGCGTGGAAGACCACTTAATACTACTTTTAATTAATATAATACTAAATTAATATAATAATTAGACATAATAATTTTAATTTGTGTATAAGTATATATAATTGTATATAATTATATATCTAAAAGTTTTTAGGAAAGGTACTATTATAGGAAATTTTACATATAATTATCGCGAAAATATTAAATTTATGTATTTATATCCTTCCGGGATTAACAATCTTTAGATAAAATTACATAATATTATTGCTAATAGTAAGACATCTCAAAATGCATTTATTTGTGTGGCGGTCAAAAAGACCACCACCAAAAAATAAAGTTACGTACGGCAGGACGCGCAGTTCGCGCGCCGCCGCTACGTGGCGCATGACCGCGAGTGTCGCGCGGAAGTACATATTGCCGCGGCGTCTACATATATGGACCCGCTCGGCGCATATCTATCGCCGTACAGTGAGCGGCGCCGAAGCAGAAGACCAGCAGCATTAATCCCAAAGCACCTAGCAACGCTCCAGCGGTCCAGATAACCAGACCAACGCCTCCACGATCCCCAAAGGTACACCTCGGAGCGGTCTTCATCTCAGAACCATTTGGAGTGGCGAAACCAGAGGCAGCCAATCAGAAAGCGGAATCCACTGGACCAATAGAAGAATCGTTTCGGCCGTGGATACTCCGACCTCACAACATACCCTTGCCTCGGCGGACGCGGCCTCCTAGAGCCTTGCTAGCACAGTGGGACATCAGGGCTCGGAGATACACGTCGCCTAGAGACAGCCTGGTTCTTCCACCGCTCATCTCACCAATACCTTCTCCTCCGCGCCAAAGGACTCACAAGTCGACGCAGACACTTCCCCCACCTTGCGTACATAGAGGGGTATAGGGGGAACGACTGGTATATAAGGATCAGTCCACGCAGTCGAGCGACAGTGACTGGGAACGATCGCCACGGGAAACTATCTCCACAGCAGTACAGACCGAGATCACCGGCGAGATCATCCCACAGCGCAAACCGGAGAAGAAGCGGCAGCATAGAGAAAGAAGCCGTTCCCGACGTCGATCGCCCAGTACGAGGAGAGCTTACTCCCGCAGCAGATAAGATCGATCACGGCATCGCAAAACCCGACGGAGAAATCCGGCACATTCAATTATACAAACCGGCTCTTATCAGAGCCATGTAGACGTTGTAAATAACCTGTAAATACCTCGGAATAAAAACCTAATTTTTGGAACATCAATCTTCACTAAAGAATCACACCTCGGCCGCCATCCTTTTTGCTGCTATCACCATTGCTGCTGTCCACTATCGCTGCTGACCTAAACGCACAACCCCACTAAAATTTGTATTAATTATTAATATGAGTTAACTGCAATAATAAGTAAAGTTTTCAAATATTTAAAACCACGCTTAATATAAATAAAGTATTATTAGTGTTTGTTTTATATATTTTGTACATTACAAAAAGAATCTACATTTATAGATGCATAATCTTAAAATATTTTAATTCATATAATTATGTGAATGTAATATATTAATAAATTTAATAATTGATATCATATAGTATCTGAATTTCATATTTTAAGATTATGCATCAATAAAATGTATATTCTTTTCGTAATTTACAAAATAACAATATATAAGCATAAAAAACACCAATAATATATTTTGTATATAATAAATGCTTTTATACTAACTTTTTATTGCTGTTCACTTATATTAATAATTAATACAAATATATAATGCATCTTGAGATGTCTTATCATTATTAATAATATTATGTCTTTTTTCCAGGATTGTAGTAAATCTCGGAAAAGCGTTTCATGTTGTCATACGCAACAAGCGCGCAATGTAACGTGAACATTCCTCGTCTTTCATCTTGTCGAGCCGGCTTGAAGTGGAAAGGAGACGGAACATAATATGTCTGCACTCTTCCACGAGCCGACGTGCCGAACGTGACGTCACGCACACGGACGGCGGTTCTCGGTTGTGTGCGTGTTCCCAGTGGCTCCTACCATCTCGGTGCTCTCGGTGCTAGCCGGCTCGAGTAAATAATATTATTGTATTAATTACATTATATAGTTTATATTTTTAGACTTATGATGCTCTAGTCATCATTCTAGTCATCAGAACATAGGTACATAACTTTATTTTTTATTTATTTTAAGTTTTGTAATCACACTAGTCATCAAAATAGCTCTAATTTGTTAATAAATAATTAAGAAAATATTATTTTATTTTATATAGATTAATAATAGTATATAGATGTTATGTTTGTTTAGATTATAATTATTGTTTGTTTTATATAATGTGTGGCTATTTTTATTATTAGTTTTGTTTTATATCGAGCATGTTTGAGTACTTTTGTTACAAATTAAATATATGTAATTATGTTTTATTTTCACATAATTTTGTTTTGTACGATATGTTTTGCTTGATGAATACTGGTAAGGTTGTGCAGGTTTCCCTTACCTTTGCCAAAAAAGCTTGGTGTATTCATAGGTGCCTGCCGAATAAAGTATTTATTTTTTAGTTATGAGAAATGGTTTTTGCCTTAAAATGTATTTCAACACCTATTCTTATGTTATATTTTATCTACGCAAGTAATATTATTGCATGCAAGAGATATGTCTACTTTCTATATACTTATAATTCTATTTTTTTGGAACGACTAAGGACGTCAGTTTCACGAACGGACAGATACTTTACTGGCGCTTCAAACTCTGCGCATGCGCAAGTGAGGGCCATTTTTGGCAGCACTGCTTGTTCCGCCTTTTTTCCAGACTCGCCTATCCGGAAGTGTAGCCGGTACTGCACTCCGGCCCGTTCAACTCAGAAAAGAACCCAAGGCAGGCTCCCTTCCATGTGAGACTTAAAGTGTTACTTAATGCGCGCCGTTGCACGTGTGTTTGTGGCGTGTCTGTTGTGTGAATGACACATAAATGAACTCTTATATGTGTGTGTGTGTGTGTATGTGTGACCTAAGAGTGTTGTAAATGCATGACTTAAGGTATGTAACTGCGTAGATATATTCATAATTGTGGTGTGTGAATGTGGTGCGTTTGGACCCTCATTCCCGTGAGTGTGTGTCACCCTAGAGTAAGTTTGAATGTGTGAGTTAGTGACTGATAGTGTGTGCGCGTTATGTGTATGTCCGCAATACAAATAATGCGTGTTCGGCGCTTTATGCTGTGTGTATGTTTTATGCTTGAGTGTTTGTGAATGTGTGAGATAGAGTTCAAAAGTTGTGTAAACGGAGTGTGTGTGGGTGTGACACTAGGATGTTTGTCGTACGAATGGTCGTTTACGACTGAGTGTGTGTATGATACCTATGTGTGTGCAAACATAATGATTAAGGGCTGACTGTGATGTGTGTGTATGTGTTAGAGTGTAGGGAGTCAAAGAGCAACGCCCTTAAGCCAAAATCTCCTCCAGAGTCACAACATAAGTAAAAAGATAGTCTAATTTTTGGTTTTTCTTTCAGGGATTACAATGTTACTTAATGTTATACTTTACGTATTTAACAAAGATTAAATATATATAAATAAAAAAAAATTAAATATGCTTAATTCGTTTGATATATTCGCGGATACTTAGCCGCTAAAATTACACAGCTGGACGGTCTCATAGTGCAACAAAACAGTATTCTAACTAATTCGAATAAATGAAATAAATGATCCTACAATACGCCCTGCTGAATGCTTAACAAAAGATATCGTTAAAAATTTGGTTTGTTGAGTCGTTGCTCAATGATCCGCTACAAAATGTCTTGCCCAGGTAACGTATAACTCGGTACGCCTTTCAGCTTCCCATGCCGCTTGTGCTCGTAACACGGCACTTCTCTCATTCTCTGTTCTTCATATGATGCCATGCATTGTCTGTCTTTCCGCCGTCGATGATCTAAGTCCTCATTCCTCCATCGGTGACAAAGTCTGGTACCAGAGATTATCCTTGTGTGTTTTTCGAGAAATTTTTTTATTGCTCCTTTCTTTTGCTTTTTACACGGTGCAGTTTGCTTGCAATCTGTTCGCAATCTACTATGGTACACTCTCCATTTTGCCACAAAATCTCAATACTGTCACAGTATCTCACAATCTGTCCTGCTTCAATCGCGCAATTGATTTATAGTAGATCGATAATTAACAAAAATAAAATAAAGTAAAAAAGCGTAAAATCATAAATTAAATTAAGAAAGTAAAACAAATATAAAGAGCTATAAAAAAACAAAAAAAGGAAGAAAAATGGAGTCAGTTCTTTGTCACGTCCTTGTCACTGACTTCGGGCTCAGCTGAGAACAAAGAATATATTAACAAGAAATTGAGTTGAAAAGCCGATCCGAGCAGTAAAATACAAGTTGGTCGTGTATCACAAAAAGTCTTTATTAAATAACACAGACGTTTCGGTCACTAGTTTGGACCTTCTTCAGTGTATACAAATGTGATCTAATAATAAATTAAAGAGTAGAAGCGCAAAACATTGAAAAAGAAAAAGAAAAACCTTGATTACAAATAAAAAGAAATAAATATAAGAATTATAATACATACTTGAAAAAGATAACACGCGAGCAGACAGCATCCAAAACAGTCAGCACAGGACACTGTGTACTAGCGCGTGATCTTAACATACATAAATATATACAAATTTCCCCACCATCATCTTATATACAAACATGTTCATATCCATAACAAAGAGAGATAAATATCAAGTTGAAAACACATTTAAATTAACGGATTATCTTTTAGATTTAAACAGATCTAAGAAAGAGAAATAAGGTTTCAGTTCTTCGGTATCAGATTTGACATTGATCGGATTGTCTTGTAACTGAATATAGAGCATTTCAGAAATAGATCTCTTATAAAAAAATTTTTCTTTATCTAAAATTTTTACATTGTTCCAAACAAAATCGTGATTATTATTTAAACGATGTTCAGTAACAACGGATAAAATATTTGAATTTCTATTAATCTGATTCCTATGCTCCTTAATTCTAGTTTTTAACATTCTCTTTGTCTGTCCAACATAAGAAGCGTTACAAGTGTTACAGTTAATTTGATACACCACATCTTTATTTTGATCATGATCTATTTTATCCTTACCAACCTTAACAAATTTACTCAATTTGTTAAGACTTCGAAATGCCAACGAAGTTTCCTTAGATTTTTTGAACAACTTAGAAAATGACATAGAAAAATCAGTTAAATAAGGCATACCAAAATATTTAATATTTGTCTCACAATCATTAGACAGTGGGACAGTCTTATTAATATGTAAATTTAATTTGTCATTAATTAAAAACTTGATTCTCTCTTCTCTCTCTATTTCTGATTGTCTTAAAGATAAAATGTAATAGATAAGTATTCTTAAGAAGAACTTCAATCATAAATTTAAAATTATCTTCATGGTAACAAGGGTCAGATAATAAAAAAACTCTATCAACCATACTTAAAATAGTACCGGTTTGTTGTGATTTTGGATGGGAAGACTAAAAGTTTAAATATCTCCCTGAAAAAGTTGATTTGTGATACAAATCGAAACTTAATTTGCCATCAAAATTTAAAATTTTAATCTCTAGAAAACTTAAAAAATTGTTTGTTTGTACTTCTATTGTAAATTGTAATCGATTTATGGTAACTATTAAAATTGTCCAACAATAACTGTAAACTGTCATTAGGTGCAGTCAAAATGATATCGTCAACGTATCTAAAGTAAAAAGAAGGTTTGAAGTTCAATTTTTTTAAAACCGATTTCTCTAAATCTTGTATCACAATGTCAGCCACTATTGGAGATAAAGGGGAACCCATTGGCATACCGAAGGTTTGTCTAAAAATTGTATTATCAAAAGAGAAAAATGTGGATGTTAAAACAAAATTAATTGCTTCTAAAAATTTGTTTAAAGGTATTTTTGTGTTTTTTCTTATATACTTCCATCTGACTTTAAGACTTTTTATAGCCAATTCAATAGGTATGTTCGTAAATAATGATATTACATCTAAAGAAACAAGTACGTGGTCTTGTTGAATTGTAAAATTATTCAATTTTTTAACTACTTCAAAACTGTTTGCAATGTGACTGTTAGCATTTGGTATACTTTTTAGAATTAATTTATGTAGATATTCAGCAAACCGATGTAAAGGGCTGTTAATAGTAGAAACAATTAATCTAAAAGTATTGTCATTTTTGTGAATTTTAGGAATCCGAATATGCTCGAGGTAACAAACCATCACTAGATTTAACAGATTTATAAGTTATATCTGAAATGTATTTTTTATCAGCCCATTTTTTTAACAGTTTATTAAGATCATTTTCAATTTTTTTAATAGGGTTCTTATCAACCAAAGAATAAGTTGATCGATCATCAAGCATATAATTTATATTCTTTACGTAAGAAGTTCTGTCAATAGCAACAGTCACATTGCCCTTGTCCGCACGTGTAAACATAATGTCAGGGTAATTCTTTATAAAATTCACTACATGTTTTTCTCTGGATAAAAGTTCTTTGTCAATGTCGGATAATTTTTTCTTTGTACACAAAGCGTTAGTCAAAATTGGAATCACATGCGATTTCAATAATTCTGTTGTTTTTTTATTGTAAAGTCTTAAATTGTTCTCAAGATCCTTAATAATTTCAAGTAAATTATTCTTATTGTTAACACTAGGCATGGAAAAGTTTTCGCCTAACTGTAATAATTCAATAACTTCAACAGAGAAGTCAAAAGAACTTAAATTAACAAACCACTTTTCACGTATATCAAATAGAGAAATTGAAGAATCAAAATTGCTAAAACTATTAGAATTAATAACAACATTATTGGAGTCAAGACCTTGAGGCGTTGGTTTATCAATAATAGTAAAAATATGTTTTTTAGAAACTTTGACAGAATCACTGATCACGCAAGTATTTATCGGTTTCACAGAATACATGATAGGTTTTATTGTGTCAATGTTACTGTTTATTTTCCTTTGTTTCAACCGTTCAATCTTATTGTTGATTCGGCGAAATTGATTAAACTCGAACCGATCAAGAATGCTATAGTGTGTTAAAGAAATTGAACAATATGTTGTTAGGAAGATATTCATGTAAATTTCTGTTCATCTTATGCATAGTTTTTCGTAAAGACCATAATTTCCGATGAGTATCATGTAACTCCAATTTAAGTACATTAAGAAAAACTCTGCGCACGCTGTTTTTCAATCTTAACGAGCATTTGTAATCAAAAAACTCATTACTATATAAGATGATGGTGGGGAAATTTGTACATATTGATGTATGTTAAGATCACGCGCTAGTACACAGTGTCCAGTGCTGACTGTTTTGGATGCTGTCTGCTCGCGTGTTATCTTTTTCAAGTATGTATTATAATTCTTATATTTATTTCTTTTTATTTGTAATCAAGGTTTTTCTTTTTCTTTTTCAATGTTTTGCGCTTCTACTCTTTAATTTATTATTAGATCACATTTGTATACACTGAAGAAGGTCCAAACTAGTGACTGAAACGTCTGTGTTATTTAATAAAGACTTTTTGTAATACACGACCAACTTGTATTTTACTGCTCGGATCGGCCTTTCAACTCAATTTCTTGACAATTTCACGAGCGAATTAATAAAGAATATATTGTTGCACTTCATATGCAATTTTGCGATTCTCCGCGAAAAAAGAAGAACTCAAAGTTGTGCGCAGATCTTGATTGTCCATTGTGATCAATTGCACAGAACATTATTACACATGTACAATGTTACACACATGAAGCACTATGCAATGTGATATTAATAATATTGTAGTAACATAAGGTTAAGATAAGTTCGGTTAGGTTGTGACCTCCCCCTCGGTTTGAGGATCGGGGGGACAACCCCGGCCTTCCAAGGGCAGAGCTGACTGCCACCAAGCGCGTCCCCAGGTTGCGGATAAGGGAACGGCCTCAAGTACTGAGGTTAGCTGCGAATAACCCCTTCGGGGGGAATAAGCAGTCGCGGACAAACAGCGGTGGATACTGAGGGTGGGGTGGTCGCTCCTGTAAGAAAGGAGCTGCCTATACAGTGCTCCAGTAAACCTGATGAAGTATCCACGTCAAAGGCGAGTGAGTGCCGCCTTAAAAGCACTCCAAACCCCAGGCAGATCAGGCTTGTTAGGTTTTGTTTACCAACCGATCTAGGTGAAGGAAAATACAGATGTAAAACCAAATAAGGAAAAAAATATGATGGACAGCAAGACAAAGAAGGATTTACCGCCCCAGAGTGATCGGACACTCAGGGGCCGGCACGGTGGGAGTACTGTCCCTGCTCTCGCCGCGTCGTTATCCAACGAAGGGCAGAAGGAGAGGTTAACGGCGGGCCCCTCTGAACAATCTGCTACCGCCGTAGCTAAGCAGTACAAAGAAAAAAGGAAGGCTGACAAGAACCTGGAGTCGGCTCTTCAAAAGAGTTTGGAGGTGGCCAATTGCTCCCTTGCTACGATGGGCATCGCCGCCCTTTTTGACCATGTGGGCAACTCCCTGGACGAGCTTTGGGAGCGACTTTGTCGTCGCTCCAAAATGTCCAGAGAGGAGAAAGCGGGCAGGCCAAGGGAGCTCCGAGAAAAGATTGTTTCAAGTCTTATGGAGCTCCATGCCCGATTCACCCCTCTCCATAAGACGGTGGACAACATCGAGAAAGATGTCGCCAACGTGGCCAGTGTAGTGGAAAAAGTCGCTCAAGGGCAGGTTGCCTCTGAACGACAAATTTCGGAAGCCATTCTCCAGATCAGCGAGGACTTTGATGAAGGTAATGCCTCCTGCCTCGCTGAAAGAAATTAAAAAGTGTGTTGTGGGGGCGCGTGCGGCGATCGAAAAGGTCCATAATGAGGCCTCCCGTTCGCCTCACGCGCTTCACAAAAGCATGGAGACGTCGGTGCGTGCCATTGCGGACGTCTCCATGCCGAGGCCGGAAGGAGCTACATGCTCCACTTCAGTCAGGAGCGGGAGTCAAATTCCTCCCTCCTGGCTGGAGGAGATTGAGAAGGTGGTGCGGTGCACCGTCTCGGGCAAGCTACAAAAACTTTTGGAGCGAGGACTCCCGAGACGGCTCCCCCCTGTTAGTAGGAAATTTCCGATTTCCTCGCCTGTTCCTGTTAGGACACAGGCGGAGGAAACGGAGCGGAGAAACAAGACAAAGAAAAAGAAGAAGAAGAAGAAGGAGAATAAGAGCAGGTGGTAAAGGCCACTAAGGCGCCCACGAAAAGTGGGGGGACGGCCGTTGGTGCCGATCGAGGAGAGTCTTCCTCTCTTTTGACCCCACCCTGGTCAAGCCAGCGGCCGTTTCGCGGGGTACTCCTGCGTACTGAGGCGGTCACCTTGCGTCTCGAGGGGGAGGGCATATCGTATGCCCAAGTCCTTCGAGACGCGAGATATAAGGTAAACCCTAGGTCGGCGGGCGTCTCCAGAGTCCGTCGGACCTTGGAGGGGCACTTGTTATTGGAGGTGAGGGGGGGGAAGACCGCAAATTTAAGGCGGACCTCCTCGCCACCAAGTTGAAGAAAGCTCTCCCCGAAGGAGTCAGTGTGGCTTGTCCATCCCGAAACGTGGAGATATTTGTTTCGGGATTGGACGAGTTCACCACGGAGGACGACATCTCGAAAGAGGTTGTGGCAGAGTTCGGTGGCGGGAGTGGCGTTAGGGTAGTATCCCTGCGTCGCTCCCAGCCCGTGGGTGGAATCGCCTTGGTTCGCTGCCCAGCTGAGGAAGCGGCCAAGGCGATTAAAGTAGGCAAAATGCCGGTAAGATGGGTTGTGGCGAGAGTGCACTCCGCCCCCGTCCCCTGCAGTGCTACAGGTGTTTCCAGCCTGGGCACTGCAGGGCTCTGTGCTCCAGCCAGGTCGACCGCAGTGATCTTTGTTATCGCTGTGGTCGGCCGGGGCACAGAGCGGTTGGCTGTACACAGGATAAGGGGTGTCCCCTCTGTGAGGAGTCGGGCCGGGAGTCCTCCCACCGAATGGGTGGAGCCCGATCTGAAGGAAAACACCGATGTAAAACCAAACTAGAAGGAAAAAATATGATGGACAGGAAGACAAAGGAGGACTTACCGCCTCAGAATGATCGGACACTCAGGGGTCGGCACGGTGGGAGTACTGTCTCTGCTCCCGCCGCGTCGTCATCTAGCGAAGGGCAGATGGAGAGATTGACGGCGGGCCTCTCTGGACATTCTGCTACCGCCGTAGCTGAGCAGTATAAAGAAAACAGGAAAGTCGACAAGAACCTGAAGTCGGCTGTTCAAGAGGGCTTGGGAGTGGCCGATTGCTCCCTTGTGACGATGGGCATCGGCGCTCTTTTTGACCATGTGGGCGACTCCCTGGACGAGCTTTGGGAGCGACTTTGTCGTCGCTCCAAAATGTCCAGAGAGAAAAAAGCGGGCAGGCCAAGGGAGCTCCGGGAAAAGGTTGTTTCCGGTCTCCTGGAGCTTTGCGCCCGATTCACCCCTCTCCGTGAAACGATGGACAACATCGAGTAGGGTGTCGCCAACATGGCCAGTGTAGTGGAAAAAGTCGCTCGGGGGCAGGTTGCCTCTGAGCGACAAATTTCGGAAGCCATCTTCCAGGTGAGCGAGGACTTTGATGAGGATAGTGCCTCCTGCCTCGCTGACTTAAAGGAAATTAAGAAGGGTGTTGTGGGGGCGCGTGCCGCGATCGAGGAGGTCCATAATGAAGCCTCCCGGTCGCTTCACGCGCTTCACGAAAGCATGGAGACGTCGGTGCGTACCATCGCCGACGTCTCCATGTCGAGGCCGGAAGAAGCTACATGCTCCACTCCAGTCAGAGAAAGGAGTCAGATTCCTTCTTCCTGGCTGGAGAAGATTGAGAAAGTGGTGCGGTGCTCCGTCTCGGAAGAGCTCCAAAACCTTTGGAGCGGAATCTCCCGAGACGGCGCCCCACTATTAATAAGAAATCTCCGATTTCGCCGCTTGTTCCTGTTAGAGCACAGGCGGAGGAAAAGGAGCTGAGGAAGAAGAGAAAGAAAAAGAAGAAGAAGAAGGAGAAGAAGCAGGTGGTAAAGGCCACCAAGGCGCCTAAGAGGTGGGGGGACGGCCGTTGCTGCCGGTCAAGAGGAGTCTTCCCTTCCTTTGACCCCATTCTTGTCAAGTCAGCGGCCGCCTCGCGAAGTACTCCCGCGTACTGAGGCGGTTACCTTGCGTCTCAAGAAGGAGGGCATGTCGTATGCCCAAGTCCTTCGAGACGCGAGGAATACGGTTGACTTTAGATTGGCGGGCGTCTCCAGGGTCCGTCGGACCCTGGAGGGGCACTTGTTGGAAGTGGGAGAGGAGGACTGCAAATCCAAGGCGGACCTGCTCGCTTCCAAATTGAGGGAGGCTCTCTCCGAAAGAGTTAGGGTGGCTCGTCCATCTCGAAACGTGAAGATATTAGTTTCGGGATTAGACGAGTTTATCGCGGAGGACGACCTCTGCAAGAAGTTTATGGCAGAGTTTGGTGGCGGGAGTGGAGTTAAGGTAGTATCTCTGCGTCGCTCCCAGTCCGTGGGTGGAGTCGCCTTGGTTTGCTGCCCAGCTGAGGAAGCAGCCAAGGCGATTAAAGTAGATAAATTGCCGGTGGGCTGGGTGATGGCGAAGATGCGAGCACTCCGGTCCCGCCCCCTGCAGTGTTACAGGTGTTTTCAGCCTGGGCACTGCAGGGCTTTGTGTTCCAGCCAGGTTGACCGCAGTGATTTTTGTTATCGCTGTGGTCGGCCGGGTCACAGAGCGGCCGGCTGCACTGAAGATGAGGGGTGTCCCCTCTGTGAGGAGTCAGGCCGGAAATTCTTCCACCGAATGGGTAAAGCCCGGTGCTTGGCCATCGGCCAGAGGACTTCCGGGCCCGTTAGCAAACCCTGACAAGGGTAGGGAGGATGCGGTTTTCCCCGGCTCCGATATAAGGATTCGAGGAGCCGTTCCTCCGTATATGTGGTGCGTTTAGCACCAGATATAGATGGTGACGCCTGGTTCTCTTTTAAGAGACCAGGCGGTATTAAGTGGTGGCCCGGTCCCCGTTGTTTTGAGCCCTAGTTGGAGATCAACTCAGCGATGGCTGGGCGCAATGTAGGGGGAGGACTTCCCTCTTGTCTCGCGTTTCGAGACAATAGGGAGGTCAATACTACTATCATGGGGTCAAGTCCGCTTCGTCGTTTGACTTGAGGTCGAGAGGGGTTCTTCATTGCACTCGGCCTGCATTCGGCGGGGGAGAGACTGTGTCCCCCTTCCCCTGATCGTGGAAAAGTTTTGCTTCTCTATTTAAAGGTATAGGGGGGCAACAGTTTCCATGCCTATTGGGCTGCCTCTGGGTTGTTCTAAAAGAGGTACCGGGGCAGCTGTAAAAAGGCGGAAGGTGGACACCGCAGAGATTTTAGTGGTTATTTCCCACCGGAGTGCGCTCTGGTGGAGGAAGTCTCACACTACCGTGGCCCACATCTAGTCTGGGTCAAGGTGTGCGTAAACGCATTTTCCCTGCGTAAATAAAAAAAAAGGTTGTGACCTTCCAGGCACGTTTCTGGCCTTGCCGTGGCGCCCGGGCTTGCGTGGGTTGATGAACCGAGGAGCTATGCCGGCGGGAGTCGACTTATCGGCTCCTGACAGGGTTTTCCATGCCGGACAAGTCCTCGGGGAGACTCCAGACTAACAGAAACTAAAGGAAGAAAAACTTTGACAGAAAATCCAGGCCGACGGGCTCGTTACCCCGGTGGGGGAGCTGTCTAGGGGATGGAAAACTCTGAAAACAAACCCGGACAGGACGAGTTCGTTAGTCTTGAGAGACCACCGTCTTAAAAGACGGCTACTCTGAGTACAAACCACCTTTAGAAACCTTATAAGATGGATGACACACAGAAAACAGGTTTACCGACGCAGTGCGCCTCGGATCGTACAGCGTCCGGCGTAGGGGGGGTTCGTGACCCTGCTCCCCCTATGTCGTCATCTAGCGAAGGGCCGACCGAAGTGTTGCCAGCGGGCACTTCGTGTCAGAATGTTACTGCTGAGGATCGGCTCTTGTCAGAGCCAAGACTATCAGTGCAGATAGTCTCACCAGAGACTGTGCAGCGGGCGTGTTCCGTTTGACCACAGTACGATTCGACACCGACCG